>NC_061111.1:103925566-103948094 GCF_002878395.1 Capsicum annuum | reverse complement strand
TGTATTTTTAGACCCATTAATCGCAAGCTCTATTTGTATTGGACTTGTACTTTGGCTGCAACAAAATTGGTTAAATGACCACCTTGTGTAATACATGATAATTGGGTCATTTTCGGTGAAGAATTTTTGACCGAATGAATAATTTATTTTATTTTCCTTAATAATGGCATGTGAAATATTTGTACTTGAAATTATCATCTTGATCTCTTCATCTTGACTTTGTCGATTGAATAAAATGTTGGAATTTAATTTTCTTAAAAAAGAATTATCCAGTTAGTGATACATGTATGTAAGCAATGGCATGTCAAATTCTATGTTTTTTTGTGTGCCTCATTAAATACCAGATAAAAAAAGATCACAATGGACCATCATCTTCCTCGTGCATTTTTGTTCGGGATTTTCCAATCAAACTTCCTCAAATTTTCATCAAAATACTTGAAATTTCAACCATAACCTCCGGGCAACATTATCAACAAATTCCATTAATAAGTTGGAGCTTATATTCAAGTATTCGATGAACCACTTGTCATGACTTGCAAGATTTGTCCCAAGATTTGATTTTTTTTCATTCTTTTTGAGCAAAAGACATGGCCTATAGTAATGAAATTAGTGATAACGAATCTAAAGTATCCTTTATTCTCTTTAATATGTAATGAAATTGTTAATAGTACTAATTTGTTAGTTTTTTCTAATAAAAATTGACTGACATAAACAATCATTTGAAGAATAAGAAGAAGAAAGGAAAAAATATAAAAAGTTAATGAAGAGAAATTTGAACAGAAAAAATAGAAGAGAGAAGAACGATTCAAGAAAAAAAAAGTTTTAAGTGTTAATAATCACCCCTTTTCTCAATAAATAATTTTAAATAAAAAATACTCAAATAATTTATAAATAATTAATTTAAATAAAAAGTACCCCCTCCCTCTAGCCTACCCACCCCACCAACCTTCTTCTTCAAACACCTCATCCACCCCACCCCCACCCCCACCCCACCCATCTCATCAGTCCACCCACCCCACCCACCCACCCCACCAGTCAATTTTTAATTTTTTTAATTGATTTTATTTTATTTTAATTTTTCTTCACGGATTTAGCTTTATTTTTTAATTTCATTCATCAATTTTGCTTCGATTTTCAATTTTCCTTCACTGATTTTTCTTAATTTTTATGCTTCGATTTTAATTTTTTTTATTGATTTTGTTTGAATTCAATTTTTCTTCACTGATTTAGCTTTATTTCTTAAACATTCTTATTTATTATAATTAAGCATTCTTATTTCTTGATTTAATCATTCTTGTTTTTTTATTTCTTCTTTCATAAAAGAAGTAAGATTCTTGATTTGACCATTTTAGCATAAGGATGTGTTAAGGAAAAAAATGGTGGTAAGTTAATGCATTGAAGCAAGAAGAAGAAGAAGAAGAAGAAGAAGAAGAAGAAGAAGAAGAAGAAGAATAAAAGAGAAGAAAAATAAAAATTACGAAAATGCCACCCAAATGCGCCTTCAATGCGTGCCATACGCACCTTGCCAACTCAGCAAAAAGTCCCAAAGTGGCACACTTGAAGGCCACTTGAGGTGCCAAAATGGAACAATGTCCACTTGAGGTGCCAAAATGGAACAATGTCCACTTGAGGGACCTGCGTATGTATTCTCCCAAACATAAAAGTAAAACTAATTTAATGTCACTATCCAAGGGTCATGATGGCACTTATCTCGGCAACCCTTGACAACTAAGCCTATTATAACATCAAAATCCAAGGTAATTCTTCTAGAACGAAGTCGAACCACACATATACAAAAATAACAGAAAAATACATAATAAAGATATCATAAATATCCCAAAATCTAGTGTTATAGTATAAAAACCAACTGAATACATCTCAAATTTAAAATATACAATTGATAGTCTAAAGGTACATAATATGTATCTAAATACGAAAATAAGACATAAATCAAACAAAAAGAGGTAGTAGATAAACTTTGGAAGCTTAGGTCGATTGCTACCGCAAAAATACTCCAAACACTTTCCGAATCAGCTATAGTGTGGTGCACTCATACATGGATCTACACCGAAATGACACGTAGGGGTGAGTACGATCCACTTGTACTCAATAGGTATCATAGTCCAACCGATCAAAGTAGAAAATAAAGTATATAACATACACACTACGAGCACATCACTAGCAATTAGAAAATATCCCAAACGGTAGCCACACCATCTTCATTAACAATTCTATAACATACCAAATACAAGTACGAGAAAAAACATAAATAAATATATAACAAGTCAAGAATGAAAGTACAAAATCGAATGTGTGTAATATATGAAATGCAATGAAGATGATGATGTAATGCACGAGATTGTCTCATAATCTTTGTATACACCTATCGAAGTTGTGCTCCCAAGGTAGGACCCATGGAGGGGTCATTCACTCATATATAACCCAATATCGATAACTCCTCTCCGATACCTACATCAGTAGAGGGTTTTTAAAGATATCACATTTTTTGTCAGAAAAACCAGTATTTCAATAGTGGTTTCAATATTTTATGAATGTATATGATATGAGAATGTAATGCTGACAACCAACTAGAATGAGATTTTCCAAATCCAACCAATATACCAACCATGTGAGCCAAAGATTCCACTCAATATGCCAATCATCAATGTAATGACCCTCCAGGTCATTTACTTGATTTATATGTATTTCCAGAATTTTGAGTCTTCATATAGAGGCTACAGGTCACTTATGACTTGTCAAAACTATTGTTCGATTATCGAATTTTAGATTTTAGGCTCATTTCCATATTTTGAAGATTTCGTCATTTCAGATTTGATCTCGGGATAAAGCTCATATTAGGTGACCTTGGATGAGAATTACAATAGTTCCATCAGCTCCATAACATTGATTTTAGGCTAGGGGACTCTTGGTTCCAAGTTCTGAGGCTTCTGAACTCGTTTTTGGCTATTGAGCGGATTATATAAAAAATAGAACTATAGGTGTGGGCTCCATATTTAATCTAAAAAATCTCGGATGAAAGTTTTGATGATTATATTGGATGTGTAACGTGTTTTACAATCAAGTTGTACTATTGATTTATGTTCATAGTATTGCGAATGAGTTTCGAGGGTCAAAAACAAGTTTTGAAAGTTGCTAGTGCTGGTATGGCCACTTAAGCGAGCATTGATCATTTGACCAGGTCGCTTAAGCAAACTTTTGGCTTCTTAAGCAAAATTTTGGCCCTTTGACCAGGTCTCTTAAGCAATCAAAGTGTCTCTTAACCGGCCATTGCTGAGTATAAGATCCAAATCGAACCCTTTTCGTATTTTTGACATTTCGGGAGCTAGGAAGCTCTAATTTTGATGATTTTCAATGCATTTTTCTCGTATAATCATTGTCTATAAATTTAGAACTCTATTTTACCCATTTATCAAGATATTATATTTATCTTTCATGATTTCCATCCAAGTTGAGAATCAAAACCCATTTTCACCATTTTTGGGGTTTCGGACCCCGAATTTGGGTGATTCCGAAGGAGTTTCCGAGATTTATTCCATGGGTAAGTTTTCTAATTATATAATTATCATTTTTCCCTTGCTTTCATATTTAAAACAACTTTAATTTTTTATTTCAAATAGGTTTGGGGGGATTTTACCAGTAAAGATTTAAAATGATTTTTCTTTAATTTGAACCTCGCTTTTATCTTGTTTTAGCTTGGGTTTTCAGTTGTATACTCCTATGAGTACAGGGAACATAAAATTATGGTTTTACCTCTTTTATTTTTGAAACTACTTTCGGGGTCTATTTTTAGACTCATCTTGAATATAGCAATATCAGTCTCGTTTTACTTCTAACAACCTGTAAATTACTATTTTAATAGTGTGACGGCATTTCGGGATCCTAGAGTGAAGGCAGATGATTTATGGCGATTGAAGGATTGCGGTTTGTGTCACGACCGACTTTCTGAAGTCATAATGGCCCTTACTATAACCCACCAGTAGGCAAGCCAATCCATAGTTCATAACTACTAGTAACGGACTATCAAAAGAATGAAGGAAAAAATGTGAAATAGATGTAATAAAGAATAACATACATAAGATAATCTTAAAACCCGGTGGAATCAGTACAAGAGCTTCTAACGTAATAAGATTTACAAAGTGAAGTACAAATGAATATACTGATATAACGCATCTCTGAATACAACATAGAGACTAGTCGAGTACATAAGAGGAAAGAAAGTAATACTCTGAACATCGAGAGCTCACCCTACGTCTCTAAACCATAGCTGCTTCACACGATGCACACAACAACGACGATAACATGTACTATGATCTGCAGGCTACAGAAGTGTAGTATGAGTACCAAACACGTGATACTAAGTAGGAAAATGCTGAATGAGCTCCAAAGATAATGCAAATATACATATCATGTAAGCAGAAATGAAGACTACACCCAAATGTCCAACAACCACGTAGTGAAACTAGTGAGAAGTATAAAGATAAACTACCCCGCTCATATCTAAAAAACTAACATAATAAGGCTAAGGAAGTATCAAGGATGAACTATTTTATTCCATCCATACTCAGGAAACTCAACATTATATCGTATATAACTGGCCAATATGTATAATATATGAAAAGTGTGAAGGGCTTTAGAAATATTATTTGAAATTTTTTACCTTCCTTAAAATTCTTTGCTTTAGATAAGATTGCTTTTTCACTGTTTTTTTCTAATATTTATGAGTTGAAAATTAATTTAAAATATTTACAATATAAGCTTTCTTTATTACAAATAATCAGAATTAATGACAACTATACTTTTTCATTAGTTCAAAAATTCTAAATCAACTAATTTGATTTTAAGAAAATTAAAAAAATCTAGAAATAAATATAAAAGCATTAGAATAAGAAAAATTTAAGAAGTATCAATTTTTTAAAATTTAAAATACGTAATAAGAATGTAATCAATGATTTTATAAAGATTTTACTTTAAAAACTAGAAAAAAAATTTAAATATAGAAAAAATTATCATACCTCAAATATGATTCAACTTGATGCGTCTCTCTTAGCCTTAGGCAGCAAAGAAAAAAGGTACTGCATGACAAACGCAAAAGTGATGATCCACCAACCACTTGGAACTTCTGGCGGTAAAATATATATGTTCGTAACTAAGATATATATATATATATATTTATATTTATAATATTATATTAAAGTGTGAAGAATCTTTGAAAAGTGATTTACACTTTTACACTTTATAAAATTTTTGCAATAGATAAAATTATTTAATTTTAAATAATCAAAAGTTATACGTGCGAGGCATATGTGGTTAAACTAATAGGAATAAAGGGCGAAATGAGGATATATAATAGTATACAAGGCCAAGGAATGAATATACAATCTGAATAAACGAAGAAAGGAAGGGATATACAGTAATACCATGGCTACATATAGATATATAGATTTATATAAACAAGGTCAATTCAAGGTTCAACTTAAATCATCTATCCAGCATTTTAAGACCCCAAAATCACAGCAGGAACTTGTGCTAGCATACTCAGGGTTCTAATCCATACGTCTAATCATAAGATAATCATGCATAATGATATAATCAGAAGATGAAAGAGCCAGAATCATACCTCAAATAAACCATACCGAATCGTTAACCTACTCAAATAGACCATACCGAATCGTTAACCTAGTTGTCACAAACTAGCCATAACAATGGTCATAACAACAATAATAACGATATCACGATAATGCGAGTAACCGGCTAGTCTGAACAAATAATACCTAACCGAGCCTATCACGAAACCCCACTGCCTTGGGCTCAGAAGGTTCAACCAAAACACAACACACTGCAAACCATACTCATCACCTATACCTATGCAACCTCCCATAAGACTGATAGATATAGGCTCATACTGGTGATAGATAATGCACATAAAAAGATAAATGCAACAGAATCCACAATACCATAACAGATCCGAGTATCATATTGTATATCTGAATTGGAACTGATAAGTATAATCAATATCATAATCATAATTATATGACCATCATCATCATATCCATCATTATTATAACCATCATCATCATAACCATCATCATCATAACTGTCACGACCCAAACCAGGGCCTGTCTGTGATGGGTATCTCAAGTCCACTAAGGACTGGAGACCATCCCCTCTGACTAGTCAACCAGAACATAATATAATATAATAACAAAATTCCAAACGTAAAATAAGATAGATAAGTATGATTTAAAAAACATCTAAGAATTCAACAACCAATCCCAAGCCCTTAGTAATGGCCAACAAAGTCTCTAACAAAATCAAAGATAGTCTGGTCGGGACACGCCCCTGACCATAGCCAAAGAGTCAAAACATAAGGAGCCCCAAAGCATGAAATGGGATATTCTGAAGGATAGAAGCTCACCATTTTAGTCTGACTCATGAGTTATCCCATGATTACTTAGGCACTATGCAAAAAAAAGTAAAAGTGTGGCCAGTTCCTCCATCACATTGGGATACAACATCCGAAGACGGTTAGTGGTTAGAGTGTTAGCATGTAACTAAGGGATAAAGGATAAAATAATGCCATGATCCATAATACAAAAACCATTAAAACCAATGCACAACATCATATGCCATACATACATATATATCATATGTCGGAAAAAGGAAACATGGATTAACATGAACTTTAAGACCTTAACCTGGATTGTGTATCTTGACTATCATAAATAAGAACCCATGGGCTATATAGGTTCAGCTCCCCTACTAAAAGGGCCGCAGTGTGTGTTAGCCACATGAACTGGAGGTACCATGAAAGGCCGGGGATTCCAACATACCCTTCGCCAACCATGATACAATTATATATACACTTGGGGGATTCCATTGTACCCCACAAGCACCTGGTCATCAAGACCACCCCTCATATCGGAAAATAAGAGTTTTCAGTATCAGTCCTTTGGACTCACACTTTCACGGCCAGCTAATACAACCCCCCATTAAACCCAAGTTAAAATATTTAACACACAACCCATCCACCAATTTCAGGAATCAATTATTAAGACATTATTAAGTGGTATTGTCATACCGACTATAACTTGCAAGTAATGTCATTAAGCTAACACTCAGGGGATTCTTTCATATCCTATAGACTCTATTATTAAAATTACTCGGGGGATTCTTTCGTACCCCACAAGGTTTTCATTATTAAAATCGCTCAGGGATTCCTTCGTACCCCAAAAGTTATTTACACACTCAAACTATTACCCTGAACTAATATACATGTGTATTATACCTAAAAACAATATGGTAAAAATAATTAACTAATATAAAAAAAATAGATGCATTTGAGTCAAAATTAAAGTAAAAAAAAGTCAATAAAATCCTCCTCCCCATTCCACCCACCTACACCTCTTCTTCATCATACCTCACACCTCTTCTTTATCACAACCCACGCCTCTTCTTTACTACAATCAGAAAAATAATGAAAAAATTCACCACCATAGATTTCTCTACACCGATCAAAACATCAATGAAGAAGAACAATCCCTATTAATTCCACTGTCACCATAAAAAATAACAACTTATCACCCAATTTCACCACATTTGCCATATCTTCATAGTCTATTAATTTGTTCAATGATCTCAAATAGAGATGGACCAAAGAGCATTTTAAAATATTTTAAAAATCTTCATTTTTTATTTTTTGAATATGCATTTTTTGAAAATTAAACCCAGCTTCTTCATAGTCTATACCTTGCAGAAATCGATAACGATAAGGATGATTTATTCATATTCAATATCAATCGTAAAGAATTGCATTTCAAAAACAGAAAATTTTTTGTGGTTAGTGGGTTGAAATGTTTTAAGAATTCATATTTTGTTTTCGATCCTAAAGAAAAAAATAAATTAATGGATAGATATTATCCAGGTATGGATAAGGTAATGAGGTCTGTTTTCTATGATGATTTTATTAACAAGAAGATTGTTTTTCGAGATGAAGATTTGTATGAAATTGGATTAGTATACTTCATAAGTCGATTTCTTTAATTTGAATTATCAAGAACATTCATAAAGAAGACTGATTTTAACTTGGTAGAATCAGGTCACTATTTGAAGTATGATTGGGGAGGTGAACATTTTCAAGTCTTGAAAAAATTATGCGGTTATAAAATGAAAAAAAATCCATCATCTTTTCATTTCGAGGATTTCATCTTGCGCTTCAAATATGATTCTGTGAGTGTTGTTTGGACATTGATAAGGGTGTTGCTAATTGGATTGGATCCCAAACTCCAAGGATTTTAAATTGGGAGTCATCTGAAGAATTGGGAGTACAATGTTCAAGAGGTACAACAATAAGATAATGATCATATTCTAACTGTATTTTCTTAAGTAATTAGTTTACGTATCAACATTTCTCCTTCATAGTTTATATGTATATTATTGGTATGCAGTAACACTTTTTGGGCATACCAGTGTTTAATTATATATCTGACTTTTTGTTTAAACTTCAATATGTGTTTAGAGATATTGTGTTTATCGATGAAGAGGAGGTGGAATTGAACCTTGGAGCTATTTATCGGGGCAGTTTGGATTATGAACATCGTAATGATTCAGACCATTCTAAACCTATAACTGGAGATGCATTTACTATCTTAAAGAATGAAATAACCAATGTATATTTCTAATTTAATCTTCAAGTACATATTCAGTATTGTTTTCAAAATATTTAATAAACATGTGATTGATGTTTTTTGTATGTTTATGTCCAGGTTCGTCGTGATATGTCATTATTTCAGGAGAAGGTTTAATTTGAATGATAGGTAAAACGTTATAATGCACATCAACTTTTCAGTACAACATTTTTGTGTATTTATTTCATAGGGTTATACTTTTCAGTTGTACTATTAACTAAGTACTTTATATTTATGTATGTGCAGGTTTTCCAATAAATGATAGAATATCATAATAATGTATGTTTAATCTATAATTTTATAATTTCATTATTAATCTGAATCAGTTTTTGATATATCTTTTTCATTGTTTTATATTTTTCAGGTTGATAGTCAATTCAATGGGACTAGGGAGTTTGTTGAAGAATCTGTGAAGTTGATATTGAATGAATTAAGATTGGTTAAACAACAATCACCTGAATTTGTTGAAGAAGAGGTTTAGTTTTCATTGCATTCAACTATCATATAATTGTTATCAGTTTTTTCATTACTAACTGTTATTAAAATACTATATCTTTCCTAAGAATGTGGACGGTTTACAAACCCCAAGTGCAAGCAAGAAACAAGATGAAGTGCTTGTTGATCCTGTCATTGAAAAATATTCTTTTGGTGATGATGTTTCTATCCCATTGGATGGTAATATTTTTATACTTTCATATTTAATTTTATTTCTATTGTTGACACCCAATTTTTTCTCGCTCTTTTTCTCTAATTAATCTTATCGATGTTCTTGTCTCTAAATAATTTTAAAAAATAAAAATAATAAGGTTCATATTTTTATCTCTATTGCTACAAATAAATAAGAGGAAATTTATTTTTATCATATCTTAAGATTATTTTAATTAAATATAATCAAGTATTTTAACATCAAAATCACAAAAAATATCTTGTGGTAATCGCATTCATATTCTTTCTAATTTTATCTTTTAGGCGATATTATGACCCTATATATATATATATATATATGTATATATGCATATTTTTTTATATAAAATAAATATTTTATTTTATATCATATATTCTTATATATATTATTAATATTAAATTAAAAAAAATATTATATGCTTATACATATTACGCCTGTAATTTATATACGTTTAAACCAAAAATAGTTTTAGGATACCAGGGAGCATCGATAAAACTAATTTCAGTAGAAAAGAGTATTCGGACCAACGAACCAGCTTTATTTTTATTTCACCCGACTAGCACAGACTAATTTAATTCGTTGATTCGTCTTCCCAATCTGAGGGTCTTAAATTTTTAATTGCTTATATAAATATTAATATTATAATTTGTTTTTATTTTAAATTCGGAATGTTTCGATCAAAATCGAACAGATCAAAAAATAAACATTTTTAAATCAACTTTTTCTTAAATTTATCCATACATATATATATATATTATTTATTATTATTTTAAAATATTTATCTTTTGACCGTCCGATCGTTTGATCGGACGGCCTAAAATTGAGTCAACAAAAAAAAAAACCAGCTTTTCCCATACCCAATAAATCAAATATACAGTATACTGTTCTTACACAAAAGGAACTTTCACACGCTAAAACATAGTAAATGCATCATTTCCACCTTATACTATACCAGAAAAGTCTAAGCCACACCTAAATTATATAAGTGACGTATTATACTCCTTAACTATATAAAAGTAATATTATTATCTCCCCACGACCCCTATTCTAAGGCGCGTGTGTTATACTTATTTTAGGCGCGTTCAGCCTATTAAATAACAAAAGTAAACGGCTAAAAATATTAAGGTAAAAGACATTGTTTCCACCTCAAACTATAGTCAAAAAGTCAAATTCATACCTAAACTATATAAGTGACATATTACACACCTTAACTATAAAAAAATGATACTTTTTATTGATGTGGTGCTGACGTGGCAGAGTGTGTAAAACACTACACCATATGCAAGTGATGATAACCTAAATAATTTAATTTTTTTATAATTTAGATGTGTAATAGATTATAATTTAGATATAGCTTTAATTTTTCGGATATAGTTTGGAATAGAAACGATCTCCAAATAGTAACCGTTTTCTCCCTTCTTATCTGCCATCCATCACGCGTCCATCCAAACAGTTGCACTCCCTCTCCCCCTTCCCCTTCTCTCTGCTTCCACTCCCATCTCCACCACTCTGCTAAAGCTAAACCCCACCGACAAAACTCAACGACTGCCTGCGCCTCCCATCTTCCCACCCCGAAAATCCGCCAAACAGTGACGGCAATCAATCGAAGTGCTCCAAGTCAAAGAACCCAGGTCTTATCCCTGCAAAGTCATATCTCTCACCTCAAATCCACTAAATCTTGTCAGCGTGAATCCCTCCTTCTCCTGTTTCTATGGCTTGAGGGACCAAAAGTCTCACCCTCTCCACTGTTATCTTGGAGGAGAGGATAACAAGTTCATGTTCATCCCTCATGCCTTTCGAATCAGCCTGAAAAAGGGGTGAATCCCTATCTTTACTCTATTTTTTCATAACCTGTGGATCCTCCCATCAATAATTTGAATTTTGAATTCAGTTTGGAGTTTCCTTGAGAAGCTCTCACACTCTAGAGTGTGATTATAAAAGGGGCTATGGCCATTCCTTTAGGGGGAGGAGAAAAAATTTGGACAGCAGAAAATTTGGGGAAAAAAGGAAAAGATTTGGGGAAAAGGGGTTGAAATATTTGGAAAAAGGAAATAAAAGAAAAACGAGGGAAAAAGGAAGCAAGTGAGGCGAAAAGGGAGAAAATGAGAAAAGTGGAAAAGTTTTTTTCGGAAATTTCCTTTTATTTGGTCGAAATTCAGAGTTTGGAGTCGAGTTCATCACTGAAATTTTGACGGAAAAGCCTCAGTCTTGCTGCCCAACATAAGGTGAAATTCTATCCCGTCTAATTAAATGTTACTTAGTTGTTGCAATCTGTTGATCGTTCGAGTTCGTTGGTTGATCCTGGATATGAATGTGAAGTAAAGTAGCATTGGTATATTTATGTTAACTGGTGTATTTGTAAGTGTTAATGGCTTGAAGTTTGAGTTTTTTAGACGACATTAGATATTTTGTCTCACTAGTTGCGGATAAGAACTCAAAGCAGTAGTTTTCCTGTCATTTGATATGTTGATAATCTTGTAAATTTGTTTGGTCGGTTTGTTTCATGGACTAAAAAAGTTTGACTTAAATAGTTGTTTTATCCCAAATCGTATTTGTGAAAACTAATTAATGAGTTGATATTCCCCGTTCATTTAATTCGTCTAAGTGAAGTTAATTTCCTGTATGGAATGCTTATAATGTCATGGGCGGACTGCCCATTTTTGTGTAACCTCATTAAGGTACGCTTAAACAAGTTAATCGTAATACCTATAAAAGATAAGGCTTTCGAAAACATGTATACTGTGAGCATGCTTTGATTGTTCTTTAGAAAATGTTGAGAAGATTTCAACGAGTCATTTTCACCAAGTGCTTGGATTTCATTAAATTTTGATTGGGTTTCAAAACTAGTAAGCCATGTTAATTACCCTATACTTAGTAAGAAATGATTTTAAAGTTTGTGTTGCTCCCAGCAACTACTTGCCAACTCCTTTAATGAATTTAAGGGGTCAGATTTGGTTGAAAAATTGAACTCTTATTCATGACCTTGTGCTGGAAATAGCTACACTCTCATAAAACTCATACTTCCTCTTCAAGACAATCCGTGTCTCCTTTATTTTTGTCATCCATGCATGTGCCGTTTTTGTATTCCTCGACTAAAGGCCTATCTAGTATGGTTGAGGTCATGAATGGTCTTTAGAGGTATCCGGTGCTCCGTGTGGTCGTGCATTTTCTTGGTATGTAAATTTGTTTGAATTCTGATTAGTTAGCAAGCATATCACCTTCCTTGATATCTCGACAACAGTTCGGTGTTTGTTTTGCACCCCTTTGTTATTTTTTATCTCAATGTTGGCGTAAGATGTAACCATCACTTTTCAATTGTTCGAAATTCTGTGAGCCTTAAGATATTAAACTTCTCATTTTGGTTTGTCAAAAGCCGGTGGAATTTTGCCGAATAAATGTTCTCATTTTAATTGATTATTTGAAGTGTATTTTTGCCCACGTTTATGTACTGGTAACCCATAAACCCTCTTTAGATTTCTTTAATATACGCTTATAATATTTTGATAAAAAATAGATTCTGGTTTCATGAATTATTTGTCTGTTGGAACTTCGAAAATGTCTGCCAACTTATTTAAAGTCCGGATTATCATTTTAAAATCCATATCTAATCCCGCCTAGCATTCAGAAATTACTGAATTCAAAATGATCCGTTTAGGGATAAAACTAAGGTCAGCTTCTCCGTTTCCATTCCGAGACCTGTGCTCATAGGGCGTCTTTGTTAGCTAATCAATCTGTAGCTCACATAGAAACTTATTTGATGTAGATATTCTTATCATTTTGTTTAGTTAGTAGCCATTGTGCAGATTGTCTGATAATGTTTGTACGCATGCTTCGTAGATGCTTGTAGTTTTTATTGTATTTTCAATACTTTGTAAAAGACGTGAGTTTTAATATTTTTTTTTCTTATCCTATTAGCATATGTATTTGTGTAACTTTCTTCCAAGTATTTTGACATGTAGAATCGCTGAACATCCTTGTCTGATTTTATCCATGTCTTGATTTCTATTTAGATCGAGTCGACAAGTTATGAATCACATGAATCATTTTCTTTTATAAAAATAAAATTTATTAATTTAGTGATGTATTTCTGCGATGTTGTTTGCTAGACTTTTGTTAAATTCCCTTAAAATGGAGCATGAATCCATATTCTGTTAGCATAGGTAAAGCTTGGTGTATGTTTGTTAGCATAAGTACGTGCATCCCTTGGAGTATTGGATAATTGTAATACCCCGGAAAATTTTTCGTCGAAATTTTGTGCGTAAACGTATTGGATCCTATCTTCTAGAACTATTTATAATTTTTCGTGTGGAATTTCCTAGAGTTAGACCCTCCGTTGCGAAGAGCATCGAATAAGCTTTCCAACGATATGTGGATCATCCAAAACGGACACCCGAGCGATGAGTTACGAACATTCCGATCTAACGGTGAATAGTGATGAACAGTAAAACGTGCAGGAAAAGTATTGAGGCCAGACGTATTTTTTGCCCCAACTTTAAACGATCATAACTCCTTGTACATAATGAACTGTGTGGGCTGCTATATATCAACAGAAAGTCCTGAGAGTCTTCTTTCCAATGAAATTGGTTTCATCCAATTTGGATATCGGAGTAAAAGGTTATGGTCGATCTACTTCAGCCTATCAAAACAGTCCGCAATGGACAGATTCGGGTTTTATTTGTTTCTTAGTGGCATTTTGGTCTTTCACCACTCTTTTAAACCTCTATAAATACCCCATTCAACTGAGAACTTGTATTATTTTCCTCTCATTTCTCTTATATATATATATATATCAAGTTAGGGTTAGGGTTTTGAATTAGGGGAAATTAATTGGAGGCTTTGATTCAAGAATTCCCGGTCCGTAGGTGTGAGAGGCTGGCGTTGGATGGTTTTCGGCGGGGTAGGGGTAGGCCGAAGAAGTACTGGGGTGAGGTGATTAGGTGGGACATGAAGCAGTTACAGCTCACCGACGACATGACCCTAGATAGGAAGGTCTGGAGGACGCGAATTAGGGCAGAGGACTAGGGCCAGTTTGGGTCGCTAGTGTAGGAAATTACTTGGTGGGGGTTTTATTCCTGTTATGATTCCGTGTTCCGTGTTCCATGTTTTATTACGAATCTGTGTGCTTTCCTCTGTTTTATATTACTTATGGGTGCCGTATTTATGTTATGTAATCTGCTTCTGTGCTTTACTATGTGTTTGTGTGGTATCTCGTGCCTTGAGCCGGGGGTCTATCGGAAACAACCTTTCTACTTCTTTAGAGATAGAGGTATGGACTGCGTACATTTTACCCCCCCAGACCCCACTAGGTGGGAATACACTGGGTTTGTTGTTGTTGTAATCTCTTCTGGCTACGGAGTTAAGGTATGCAAGTGTTTATTTATGGATCCCTTCCGTCCATAAAGCCCAAGAATCCTATTTTTCAAAATATGAACTTGTGGTTTCTCTGTGTTGATTGAATTTAATTGATGATAATATTGTGTTGTGACTTCTAAATTGATAGCATGAATATTATTGTGGTGTGTGTGATTGGAATTTATGTTCTTATTGTGGATGAGATATTGGGACATAATTGTTATGAAATGGGGAAGTTGATGCGTATGATGTGAATGAAATGTTGAGTATGTTGTTTATGAAATGGAGAGATTGTGTTAAGTGATTGAAAATATATATAAGTTTGTGATTTCCATGCTTTGTGTAGAATTAAGTTGATGTTAATATTGTGGCATGGTTGAATAGAAATTATGTTCATGATGTGAATATGTGTTGTGACCTTCAAGTTAAGGTCTTGAATATTGTTAGCACGTGTTGTGGATTTAATTCGATGTGCATGATGTAGAAGGAAGATTGAAGCATGTTTGTTTATGGATTGGAGGAATTGTATTGAATTTATGAGATCATGCTAATTAGAGTAGCGAATTGTTGTGACGCCAAGATGAGTGATATTGAGGTGGTATTTAATATAAGATGTCGTGAAACTCCTATGGTTTATGAACCTAATCATGTAAGGGCCAATAGAAGGTGTAGTAAGTATTTAAGGAAATGACTTGTAAGACATTGTGGTGTAGTGTGGAAACCTAAGGGAAATAATAAGGCCATTAAGCCACGCTAAGTGTGAAATGTCTAATTATGGGTCGAATTGCATATATCAAGATCTTAAAGGAAAGAACCTTGAGAAGTGAATCATGATGTGTTGAACGTATGTTATTTGTGTGTATCCCGATTGGATGAACTATGTTATGTTGTATTCTTAACCATATGCATCCTTGTTGAATGATCTACAATGTAATGGCATGAGATCCCAATACTTGTATATGCATATGATCTTCAAATGATTGGTGTGAGGTGTTAATGAATGCATGGTGCATTCATTATATTATATTATGCAGTGAACGGGTACAGATATCAGAAAAAGGGTTAGCTTGTGGTCCTTCGGGATCATAAGCATCGTGTGGCGTTCCGGTTCTCGGGAATCGGGGCGTTACAATAATGCCTTGCATTAAAAGATATATGTTGTGATTCAGTCATTTTGGATTGGCTCAAAAGTTCATATTTGGTATTGACACATCTCGTCTTTCAAAATACTGCGTTATGATAACCTTCTTCGGTTCTCTCTGAGTTTGGTTTGACTCGCTAATCTTTCTTATTTTTCTCTTTTCATATGTACACTCGGGAGGGCGTTTGGAGTTCAAAAGAACTCTATCTATGACCAAATCAGAGCTTGCGTCCGCTATTATCTCTCCTCGATTGAGTCTAGCTGTCCCTTGAGCTACTCAAATGCAAATGGATTCTATGAGAGAATCTAACACTTCTTCATACTTATGTCTTGTTCACTCTTGCCCAATTGTGTTGATGTTACTATTTACCAACTTTTTTTTTGTGAATTATACTGCTTGCTTGGTTTTATATTTTACCCCTTATGAATCGCCTGGATATGCATAGTTATTTGTTTACTTCACTCATTAGAAGTTGATTTTACGTCTCTTAGTTTAAGCTCGGCTAAAGGAAATTTAATGATTTTAGCCTTGGATAACTTTTGGGTAATATGTGTATGCATTTTTAGGACTAAGCTAAATAAAAGAAAATATAATATCTCACAAGACATACTATTTTCAACCATTTTTTCGAGGTGCATTTTTTTAGTTTTTAACGAAAAAATTAAAATAAGTGAAGTTCCAATGTGCAGATGACCTTTTAGAAACTATAACGTGATTTTAAAAGATAAAATGCTTGCTATGAAAATGTCCAAACAAAGCCCTTAAAACCCCATTAATTTTTCTTTTTCTTTCTTTTTCAAAGTACTACAATGTCTTCTAAGTTGTCTTATAATATTGTCACTGTATAATTTCACCTCTTGGCATTTGTTATGAGTTCTTTTTTTCAGATTTCAAATTTCTCCAAAACGCGAGGTATATTTATATATATGCGCTACTGCATACAAGGTATCTCTATATCATCGTTCATCATTCATTACTATTATTTCTACGTTAGTCCAACTATATTCACACTCCGCAAATTAAATTTATTTATTTTAAAATATAGTAAATAAATGAACATTGGCATGTTTTTTTATGCATTGGTCTATTTAATCAGGAATTAGTACATCTAGATGCCATTTATATTTTATTTCACACTAAATGCATTTATATGAATTTATTCTCGAACACGAATTGCTTTTACATTTGTAGGTACGAATAATGATGTTTATAAGAAGATAAATTTTCACATGATCTTGAAATTATAATTGCTTTACTTAATCACTAATTCACCGATATATCTATCCTTATGTGCTACTAAACTTTACACTTACCTAAAATTATAAGCCATTGAATTTCAAAAAATACCAATGTCAAATTTTCCCTCTCATTTCATACCCTTAAAATGCACATATATTTTACAATAAAATATATCCTTGTATACTGTGGTAGTGTATTTTTATACCTCGCATTTTTTTTCGAAATAATAAAAGTATTTTACCACTATCTTATGCAAATAATGAAGTAATAATATTTTCAAGTATTTTTCTAAACTAGGTGTAACGACTATTTTCGGATAGACTCTGAGGACTGCCTAACACCATCTCTTCGAGTAACCAAAATCCTTACTCAGAATCTCAAAACGTTTTCGATAAGACTAAAACAGAGTTTCTATACATAAAAATAGTTTTTTCCTAATTTTTCTAAAAAGTTAGGTGGCGACTCTAAAAAATGAATTTTCAAAACCCAAGTCACATTAAACACGTAGCTACCATACGTTATGTGCTGTTTCGACTGGTTCGAAATAGGGCACGACATCTATAATAACAAGATTGTATATTATTGAAATTCACTTCATGAGTTCTCATGTTTCATTCATAGTTTCTAACAATCCAGTTGTGAATAATCCTGTCAATGATCAGTCATCGTTGGATGACATACCCTTCTTTACTGAGTCTCAATTAGTTGTTTTTGAACCAATATTTAGAGTATTGGAAACACCAAAATCACATATCGCTACGCCTATAATGTTTGACAAAGCTCCAGTAGGTATGTATAACCAATCTGACACAAGCTCCCGAAGATGTCCATTATACTTCAAGAACAAGCATCCGTTTCAGGAATATATTGGGTTTGAGACTCCGAATTTGTTGATCCAACAGTTCACTGATTGGTGTTACCCAAATTCGAAGTCAAGAGGAAAAAGGTGTGGTTTCTGAATTTCATTTTTTTTTATTGACAGTTCAATAAAAAATATTTATTACCTTTTAAAAATGTATGTAGGAGTGTTGCAAACATTGCTTTACAGAATAAGATAATTCCTGAATTTTTATTGGCTGACATAAAAATTGGAGATAAAGATTGATTCCACACCTTGATTCACACTGGACGACCATGGAATGATGAGGTATGCTTTTTTTTTTTTTATTTGGTATTGAATAATTTTTTCAGGTTTATTTTGTGTGTAGATAGCAGTAGAAAGCATAGTCTTTCTGAAAATTTAACTTTGCAGGACCATACATAGTTTCTTGAGTCTTGAAGATTACACTTCTATGGCTACTTAATTCAGTTTATAAGCCTTGAAAATTACACTTCTTCTATGCATGCCTGCTTCATGATTCTGTTCACACTTCTTCTATGCATTTTGCTTCAGGATTCTGTTTACACTTCTTCTATGCATTTTGCTTCATTGATTCTAGAAATTATTTGAACCATTGAACATTATGTAATTTCCATCCTCCATAAATTTTATATCTTCTCTATCATACCACGAGATATTTCCTGTATAAACCAGTGTATTACTAGCACAAATCGGTGTATTTCATTGGATATTGGTTGTTTTCTGTATTAGACATAGACGTCTATAAGTTTATAATTTAATAATGGGAGGTGCTATCCATTCAAAGAGTGTTTAAGATTATGTTCAATCTCTTTCTACCATGATACTTATGTTCTTGGTTGCCACTAATTTTTACGGGAAACATTCGGATATTGACTGGCATTGGAAAGTTGTATACATTGATAAATCACTGAGTGAACCTTTGAAGTATGTCATTTTGAAGGATACACCACAGCAGGGACCTCAATCTAAGTAAGTTACATTTAAAGTGTATTTATATTTATATTAATATATATGTTGCTTTATAAGTGACTTTCTGATTTTCTATTTTACAGTGACTGTGGTATGTTTGTATGAGCCTTTGCTGAGTATGTTAGTCATGGCATGTTTGATATCTCCAGTAGAATATTTGGTGTTGTCAACCATCGACTCAGATATGGTGCACTAATATGGAATTATACTAGATGGAAGCAGAATGATGGAGCAATCAGTGAAAGTGAGGCAATTGAAAATGTTACAAGCAAGCATGGTGGTTTCAAAAGATTTAGGGAGCAGTTTAGAAGTTCAAGGACACGATAATTCCAGTCACAAAATATTACAACAGTAGTTGTTCTTATTTAGTTCTTGTGTTTTTTGACGGATGTTTTGATATTTGAAAGTAGTAGGATCTTTTCTAATTGTTACCAAGATATCCAGAATTTTTTTTGTTACTCTATATTGATTTTTGGTTCCTTTTGGTTGAACTTTATTGATGTGATGAAGTAAAGCAACAGTATTTTTAGTTGGGAAAGTTCTTGTTCTTGTATTAGTTCTTGTAGATTATATAATTTTTAACCCAATTTGATACTTGTATTTGTTGTATTCAGTTGTTATACATGGTCTTTTTTGACGTGCAAAGTCCTATTCAAGTGCAGAGTCCCATTTAAGTCTTGCATTTCTTGACGTTAATTATGATAATTCCACATCATTTAGCATTAGTCAAGAACGAAACAATCCTCTTTCTTCTGTAGATGAATATTTGAAAAAAAGATGGAGCACATCATCATGCTCTGAATATTAGCTTTTAATTAATTTATAAAATGTTAGCAATTTTTCATTTGTATAGTTAAAAAAGCACCCATATTCTTGTGTATTATACGTCTGATTCAGTATGATTTATATAGAATGCATAAGTGACCTACCTATTTATTTTTTCTTATCTCTATCTTTAAACTTTACATGTATCAAAATATGATTCTACAGATTGTAAGCTATTAGGCAAACTAGGATGTACAACATCTATCACTATCTTACATGGGTAGGAGTAGTTTGTATATTTGTCTCACACATCTAACGTGATAGGACTAATGTTTTTTTCATTGTTTCTCTAGCTTTCATGCACCACAATGCAATTATGAAGAATCGTTGTTTTGATGACATAGTATTCGGGGTCCTCACATAGTATTCGTTGTTTTGTTAGTGAAAATACCATGAAAATAACACATTGTTTGTTATTGATTCAAATACCTGCATACCAAGTTGCAACTACTGAACATTACTATGCATTTCTGGTGTATGTTGTTATTTTATATAATATTATATACGTGTCCAGTCATATTAATTGAAAAAAAATTCACCAACTCTCATACATTTGATTATTTCAAACTAATAAAAATCAATATCCATAACCATAAATTACTTAAAACAACACAAATCTTAACACTTGAATTTATTAATCATAAACGTTTTAAAAAAAATATTAACATCAACATAAAGTAAGAAACACAGATTTCATCTTAAGCAGGTAGTGCACGTTTGTGGCAAGTCCTTTTATTGTGCCCCTCACGATGAAAGTCACTACAAGTAATCTTTGAACGTTTACACTTGTCTTCATTTGGTGCTTTCCATCTTTTATAACATGATCTTCTGAGAGGTCGTTTTAAATCAGGTGGCAATACAACTTCATCCAAAACTTCACGTGGTATTTTTCATGTACTTTCACAAGGAAGAGGTTCAACTGGTATGGCATAAACATCTCTGAAATTTTTGTTGTTGTAGTAAGGTGAACAATAGTTCTCACCATGTTGGTTTCTATACGTAATAGCAGCCATGGCATTAGAGCAGGGTCTTTCGTCCAATTAAAATTCTCCATAGCTGCACTTTCTGCTTCGCAAACAATCAATGAATCTTTTTGCTCCATAACTAACAGTATGTAGGAATTCATTTGATGCTTTTACCTGCATTCAGAAGAAACTTTAATACACAAACCAATTAACAAAAATTTAAGTCATGTAAAAAGTAATAGATAAAGGACTTACTATCATTCTCTGAGAAAGCAAATGATTATTTATCAAAATATCATTATATTTGACTATCAACTCTGTTAACGTGTTTGTTGCCTTCTCATGCTATTTCGCATTTCATGATTCAATCATTAACCTCATAAAATTCATTGTTGAAACCGTGGGTAATCTTTTAGCTATTCTGTTGGTGTTGTTGATGGATTCCGCTATGTTTGATGTCATCGTCCAAGTCCGTTTGACAATAGAATGAACCCTTGCCCATTTGTGGTAGCCAATTTGGAATAAAACCCCCCTAACTATCTTATCTATTTGGTCCACCTTTCCCATTAACTCTTCAAATTGTTGTAGAGTATATGCCTTTGCCATTGTTAAAAAAAGTTTATGCAATTCTTCAAGATTCTTACGAAAGTTTACCTTTATGTTGCACCACAAATGCCAAATACAAGCATGATGTGACAGATTTAGATATACTATGGATGTTGCCTTCCAAATACTCTCGTTTCTATCGGACATTATACAGATATCTTCTCTTTCCCCAAATGCAATCTTAAATTTATCAAAAACCAAGTCCAAGATGCAATATTTTCTTAATCAACCACAACATAAGCAAATGGTAGTATATGACCTACAATCATAACATACTTCATATAATATATTGGTTGATTACTTTTTAGCAAGACAAACAAAATACATACATATGACATACCAATATTATACAATACCTTAACATACTGATATGATTTCCATTTCAAAAAAAAAAATTAAAAATAAATTTTACCTCCTGGGTCCAACATGCTCGCAGTCAGCATAGTTCCACCGTAAAACGACTTTAGAGCTGCTTCTCGACTACAACAATTGGCCTGCAATATTTTCATCCACGAATTGAAGCGTCCAATGTAACAAAAGCATACAAGAATCTATTTTCGTCGATTTTCTCCCAGCTAACAATAGATCCAGGATAATGCTTTTTCAAAATATATAAATAACCTGGTATCTTTTGATATGACTCGGTAGGATCACCGCGCAATATTTTAACTTCTTTGATTTTTGCACGCCATGCCTGATGATAATCTAGTGAAATCACATGCTCCCTCATCATGTCAAAAACAATATCGTTTAGAGTGTATATTTTTTTGGTGTCCACATAATTATCTAAGATCAGTCCGACTATTACTTTTGTCATCCCTTGACGCCTTGCATAAACTTGATCCTTTATTGAGCATGTATGAATGTCACAATACTTTCTTATCTTAAAAATCTTTGATTTGTTAATTCTGGAAGAACGAAGAAACCAAGTACAGTCCTCCACCACACAAACCAAATAGTAGCAGTTAAACTAAAAAAAAATAGTGTACTAACATACAACTATAATATCCAATTTAATACACAAAAAAACATACAAACATTTTTACCTGCTTCCACTTGACCTTTCAGTTTGATAAGAGAATTGTTTCATAAATGCGTGAAACTCCATAACATTAGTCAGTGTTTGTTTATCCTTGTAAGTTTGTTTTACAGCTATGTTGATATTCGTTACATCACAA
>NC_061111.1:103924488-103925466 GCF_002878395.1 Capsicum annuum | reverse complement strand
AACCAAGTACAGTCCTCCACCACACAAACCAAATAGTAGCAGTTAAACTAAAAAAAAATAGTGTACTAACATACAACTATAATATCCAATTTAATACACAAAAAAACATACAAACATTTTTACCTGCTTCCACTTGACCTTTCAGTTCGATAAGAGAATTGTTTCATAAATGCGTGAAACTCCATAACATTAGTCAGTGTTTGTTTATCCTTGTAAGTTTGTTTTACAGCTATGTTGATATTCGTTACATCACAATTATATCCACACGTTCTTCTTCAAATTCTTCTAAATCTGGACTTATCCCGATCAAACGAACATAATCTTTTGAAAATAGCTTTCTCCTTTGTTCATGCTTTTCGTTAGAACATTGTTGCCCAACACAAACAATTTCTCCTTCAGTTTGGTGAATTACACCGTCTGATTTATCCAAAGTTGTAACGTACAATGGATATTTGCAGATGTGTCTATCATTAGTTGTGTTGCGATTGCTTCTATTAATCCTTTGTACTTTGTTGTTACATCCTACATTATCCCATCAATTCCAAAGTCCCTCGGTATTCTTGTTTATACAATAATTTTAGTTTTCATGCAATTGATAAACTTTCAAAATTCAACAATGTAACAACAGATAATTGAAGAAACAAAAAAAATATTTAAATTCATTTAGAAGGCGTAAAAAAAAGTTAACAAACCTAACGAATCCCATCTCCCTCCATGACGTATCATGATTGAATGGAAATTGATAGAATTCATATTTGTTATCTAAACAAATACTTGTTTTTGCTTTTGTTTCAAATTATAATCAACATCGCTTACTTAAAATGAGTTTTTTGTTTACTGGCAGAGAGAAATCGTGTACAAAGAGGAAGGTAGTGTATGAAAATGAAAACTCTTAATGCAAGCATTAAAATAGGAAGAAAAATAACGGTTAAAGGGATTTGGGGTGGATAAATATCAATAATTAAGGTTAACTACTTT
>NC_061111.1:103918766-103921488 GCF_002878395.1 Capsicum annuum | reverse complement strand
TATTTTTAGACCCATTAATCGCAAGCTCTATTTGTATTGGACTTGTATTTCGGCTGCAAAATAAATTGGTTAATGACCACTTTGTGTAATACATGATAATTGGGTCATTTTCGATGAAGAATTTCTGACCGAATGAATAATTTATTTTATTTTCCTTAATAATGGCATGTGAAATATTTGTACTTGAAATTATCATCTTGATCTCTTCATCTTGACTTTGTCGATTGAATAAAATGTTGAAATTTAATTTTAAAAAGAATTATCCAGTTAGTGATACATGTAATGTAACCAATGGCATGTCAAATTCTATGTTTTTTTATGTGCCTCATTAAATACCAAATAAAAAAATATCGCAATGGACCATCATCTTCCTCATGCATTTTTGTTCAGGATTTTCCAATCAAACTTCCTCAAATTTCCATCAAAATACTTGAAATTTTAACCATAACCTCCGGACAACATTATCAACAAATTTCATTAATAATTTGGAGCTTATATTCAAGTATTCGACAAACCATTTGTCATGACTTTAAAGATTTGTCCCAAGATTTAATTTTTTTCATTTTTTTTTTTGAGCAAAAGACATGGCCTATAGTAATGAAATTAGTGATAACAAATCTAAAGTATCATTTATTCTCTTTAATATGTAATGAAATTAATTTGTTAGTTTTTTCTAACAAAAATTTACTCATATAAACAATCATTTGAAGAAGAAGAAGAAAGGCAAAAATATAAAAAGTTAATGAGGAGAAATTTGAACAGAAAAAATAGAAGAGAGAAGAACAATTCAAGAAAAGAAAAAAGTTTTAACTTTTTGTTAATAAAAGTGAATGAATAGTGAAGAAAAAGATAACCATTAAATAGGTCAAAAATTAATTATTGATGTCTTTTCAAGAGGACTCACACCCCATAAAAGGCGCGTGAGACACACACTTTGGCCAAATATCACATACATTTACCAGATGAAAAGAAGCGTTTAAAAAATGAGGTTAACAAGTTTTCAATTTACAAAGTTGGGACTGCAGTGGTCAAAATAACAATTCGGGACAAATATAAAGGTCTTTCAAATCATTTTGTCTTATTTAATCAATATTTATTTTGTAGTAAGTTGCTAATATTTAGATAATAATACTTCTAAGCAATGTGATTTTAAAAATTGCATCTAATATACATCACGTGATGATAATATCTATGGCAACATACTTTTATTAAAGGATTTGACTGAAACTTTAGAAGCTAGAGAGATAAAGAAGATGTTTATCACGGAACAAAAGTTCACGAATGAGCTAAAACATTATGACAAAGAGTGAAGTAAATGCTACATATATTTCTTGGTCTAATTTCAAATCAAAGGGGAAAAAGATTGACACGCATGAAGTTCATGGACCAAAAATCAAACTCAAAATAGGCTAAAATTCATAGTGTAATATGGTGGAAATAGAGATGTCAGTTTTGGTACAAATTTGATACTTCTAACCTTTAGCTTTTATTATCTAATTTGAAAATGAGTGTGATATTAATTTTACCTGATTTCATAGTTTAGAAGTGTTCTAATTAGATTTTACTACTTATTATTCTCATAAAATGTAATCAAATCTCATGTTATTTGAGATAGAGTTGGCCAATTTTTCCTTTGTATATATGGGAGAATTTTGTTCTTTTGAGAAAATAACATTTTTATTAATATTATTGTGAGTTATTTTTTTTACATTTTCGTGTATTAGCTATTGTGGATTTATATTAGAAACCTTACAAAAATGATTTCTTTAGGATGTAAGATTAACTATATGGTTGAATCTTGATATACATGGTTCTTATTTGAATTAATTGAAAAAGGTAATTAGTCTTGTACTATTATTTTTAATTATTCAATTAGGAGTATAGATCACTTTCATTCAAGTTCTTATATTGAATTTGCATCTTATTTTGCTAGTTAAATTTACTATATTCAATTAGGATTCTTAGCAATTACGTTTAATATTTGAGGATTTATTTTCAGAATTTCACATATCTTATTTTTTTTTTCTTTTAATCATTAAATTATTGTTATGCCTTGAACCAAGGGCAAGGAGGACCAGATTTTGGTGTCTTAACTTGATCAAGCAAGCTCTTTTATATGAACATAAAACTACAATACTTTTATGGCATCGCATCTAGGAGGGATAATAGGAACGAGTCATGTAAGAGAAACTCTCACATATATAGTGAAAACATAAAGGCAAAACCCATACGCAGCCCCCGCCCCCGCCCCCTTAAGTACGCACCATTTTTCATTTAGGCACCTCAAGTGGATATTATTTCATTTTGGCACCTCAAGTAGGTATAAAGTGTGCCACTTTGGCACCTTTTGCTGAATCAACAAATTTATATTGTGTACGTGTATTACACGCGCCTGATGATGTGGAAAGTGACAAATAATATGCCGACACGTGTCATTTTTTTAAAAAATAATTTTTAAATCATTAATTAATTTTTTTTTCAAAAAAAAATCAATAATCACCCCTTTCCCCAATAAATAATTTTAAATAAAAATACTCAAATAATTTATAAATAATTAATTTAAATAAAAAGTACCCCCTCCCTCTAACCTACCCACCCCACCAACCATCTTCTTCAAACACCTCACCCACCCCCACCCCCACCCCACCCCACCCACCCCATTAGTCCATCCACCCATCTCCACCCAACCAGTCCACCCATCCCGCCGCCCCTCCCACCCCAC
>NC_061111.1:103740987-103918666 GCF_002878395.1 Capsicum annuum | reverse complement strand
TTTTTTTAATTAATTTTATTTTAATTTTTCTTCACGGATTTCGCTTTATTTTTTAATTTCTTTCATCAATTTTGCTTTGATTTTTAATTTTTCTTCACTGATTTTTCTTGATTTTTATGCTTCGATTTTAATTTTTTTTATTGATTTTATTTAATTCAATTTTTCTTCACTGATTTAGCTTTATTTCTTAAGCACTCTTATTTCTTATAATTAAGCATTCTTATTTCTTGATTTAATCATTCTTGTTTTTTGATTTCTTCTTTCATAAAAGAAGTAAGATTCTTGATTTGACCATTTTAGCATAAGGATGTGTTAAGGAAAAAATGGTGGTAAGTTAATGGATTGAAGAAAGAAAAAGAAAAGAGAAGAAAAAAATTACAAAAATGCCACTGAAAAATTATGAAAATGCCACCCAAACGCGCCTTCAATGCGTGTGTCACACGTACCTTGCCAACTCAGCAAAAAGTGCCAAAGTGACACACTTGAAGGCCACTTGAGGTGCCAAAATGGAACAATGTCCACTTGAGGTGCCTAAGTGAAAGATGGTGCGTACTTGAGGAACCTGCGTATGTATTCTGCCAAATATAAAAGTAAAACTAATTTAATGTCACTATCTAAAAACAAAGGTTATGATGGAACTTATTGCGGCTAAGCCTTGATAAGTAATTCAATCATACAAATGTATAAGTACGAAGAAAACAATACAATATTTTTCCAGGTGGAACTTCTACAGTGAAGTCAAACCCATACGAGTACAATAATAGCGGAAATCTGAACAATAAAGTGTCACAATTCAAAAATCAAGGGTCATGATGACACTTATCTCGGCAACCCTGGACAACTAAGCCTATTATAATACCAAAATCCAAGGTAATGCTTCTAGAACGAAGTCGAACCACATATATACAAAAATAACAGAAAAATACATAATAAAGATATCATAAATCTCCCAAAATCTAGTGTTATAGTATAAAAACCAACTGAATACATCTCAAATTTAAAATATACAACTGATAGTCTAAAGGAACATAATATGTATCTAAATATGAAAATAAGACATAAATCAAATAAGAAGAGGTAGTAGATAAACTTTGGAAGCATAGGTCGATCGCTACCTCAAAAATACTCCAAACACTTTTCGAATTAGCTATAGTATGGTGCACTCATACATGGATCTGCACCGAAATGGCACGTAGGGGTGAGTACGATCCACTTGTACTCAGTAGGTATCATAGTCCAACCGATCAAAGTAGAAAATAAAGTATATAGCATACACACTACGAGCACGTCACTTGCAATTAGAAAATATCCCAAACGGTAGCCCACACCATCTTCATTAACAATTCTACAATATACCAAATACAAGTACGAGAAAAAAGCATAAATAAATATATAACAAGTCAAGAATGAAAGTAAAACATTAAATGTGCATAATATATGAAATGCAATGAAGATGATGATGTAATGCACGAGATTGTCTCACAATCTTTGTATACACCAATCGAGTTGTGCTCCCAAGGTAGGAC
Organism: Capsicum annuum; assembly: GCF_002878395.1. Taxonomy (NCBI): domain Eukaryota; kingdom Viridiplantae; phylum Streptophyta; class Magnoliopsida; order Solanales; family Solanaceae; genus Capsicum; species Capsicum annuum. The sequence goes on along the minus strand of NC_061111.1, from coordinate 103,917,140 downwards.
CCATGGGGGTTTCATTCACTCATATATAATCCAATATCGATAACTCATCTTCGAGACCTACATCGGTAGAGGGTTTTTAAAGATATCATATTTTCTGTCAGAAAAACCAGTATTTCAATAGTGGTATCAATATTTTATGACTGTATATGATATGAGAATGTAATGCTGACAACCAACTAGAATGAGAGTTTCCAAATCCAACCAATATACCAACCATGTGAGCCAAAGATTCCACTCAATATGCCAATCATCATAGTTCAAAACTACTAGTAACGGACTATCAAATAATGAAGGGAAGAATGTGAAATAGATGTAATAAAGAATAACATACATAAGATAATCTCAAAACCTGGTGGAATCAGTACAAGAGCTTCTAACGTAATAAGATTTTCAAAGTGAAGTACAAATGAATATACTGACATAACACATCTCTGAATAGAACATAGAGACTAGTCGAGTACATAAGAGGAAGGAAAGTAATACTCCAAACATCGAGAGCTCACCCTACGTCTCTGAACCATAGCTGCTTCGCACGATGCACACAACAACGACAATAACACGTACTGTGATCTGCAGGCTACAGAAGTGTAGTATGAGTACTAAATATGTGATACTTAGTAGGAAACTGCTGAATGAGCTCCAAAGATTATGCGAATATACATATCATGTAAGCAGAAATGTAGACTACACCCAGATGTCCAACAACCACGTAGTGAAACTAGTGAGAAATATAAGGATAAACTAACCCACTCATATCTAAGAAACTAACATAATAAGGCTAAGGAAGTATCAAGGATGAACTATCTTATTCCATCCATACTCAGGAAACTCAACACTATATCGTATATAACTGACCAATATGTATAATATATGAAAAGTGTGAAGGGCCTTAGAAATATTGTTTGAAATTTTTGACCTTCATTAAAATTCTTTGCTTTCGACAAGATCGCCTTTTCACTATTTTTTCCTAATATTTATGATTTGAAAATTAATTAAAAATATTTATAATAAAAGCTTTCTTTATTAGAAATAATCAAAATTAATGACAACTATAATTTTTTCATTAATTTAAAAATTCTAAATCAACTAATTTGATTTTAAAATTTTTTGAAAAATCTAGAAATAAATATAAAAGCATTAGAATAAGAAAAATTTAAGAAGTATCATTTTTTTTAAATTTTAAGTACGTAATAAGAATGTAATCATTGATTTTATAAAGATTTGACTTTAAAACTAGAAAAAATTTTAAGTATAGAAAAAATTATTGTACCACAAATATGATTCAACTTGATGTGTCTCTCTAAGTCTTAGGCAGCAAGGGAAAAAGGTACTGCATGACAAATGCAAAAGTGATGATCCATCAACCACTTGAAACTTCTGGCGGAAAAATATATATGTTCTTACACTGATATATATATATATATATATATATATTTATTTATTTATTTATAATATTATGTTAAAGTGTGAAGAATCTTTGAAAAGTAATCTAAACTTTTACACTTTATAAAATCTCCGCAATAGATAAAATTATTTAATTTTAAATAAACAAACGTTATACGTGTGAGATGTGGTTAAACTAGTAGGAATAAAAGGTGAAAGGAGGATATATAATAGTATACAAGGCCAAGAAATGAATATACAATTTGAATAAACGAAGGAAGGAAGGGATATACGATAATACCAAAGCTACATATAGATATATAGATTTGTATAAACAAGGTCAACTCAAGGTTCAACTTAAATCATCTATCTAGCATTTTAAGACCTCATAATCACAGCAGGAATTAGTGCTAGCATACTTAGGGTTCTAATCCATACGTCTAATCATAAGATAATCATACATAATAATATAATCAGAAGATGAAATAGCCAGAATCATACCTCAAATAGACCATACCGAATCATTAACCTACTCAAATAGACCATACCAAAATGTTAACCTAGTTGTCACAAACTAGCCAGAACAATGGTCATAACAACACTAATAACGATAGCATAATAATGCGAGTAGCCGAATAGTCCGGACAAATAATACCTAACCGAGCCTGTCACGAAACCCCACTGCCCTGGGCTCAGAAGGTTCAACTAAAACACAACGTACCACAAACCATACTCATCACCTATACCTATGCAACCTCCCATAAGACTGATAGATATAGGGTCATACTAGTGATAGATAATGCACATATAAAGATAAATACAATAGAATCCACAATACCATAACAGATCCGAGTATCATATTGTAAATCTGGATTGGAACTGATAAGTATAATCAATATCATAATCATAATCATTATGACCATCATCATCATATCCATCATCATTATAACCATCATCATCATAACCATTATCATCATAACTATCACGACCCAAACTAGGGCCTGGCTGTGATGGGTATCTCAAGTCCATTAAGGACCGGAGACCACCCCCTTCGACTAGTCAACCAGAACATAGTATAATATTACAACAAAATTCCAAACGTAAAATAAAATAGATAAGTATGATTCAAAAAAAATCTAAGAATTCAACAACCAATCCCAAGCCCTTAGTAATGGCCAACAAAGTCTAACAAAATCAAAGATAGTCTGGTCAGGACATACCCCTGACCATAGCCGAAAATAAATTCAAAAGAAAGAGTCAAAACATAAGGAACCCCAAAGCATGAAATGGGGTATTTTGAAGGATGAAAGCTCACCACTTCAGTCTGACTCATGAGTTGTCCTACGATTACCTAGGCACTATGCAAAAGGAGTAAAAGTGTGGCCAGTTCCTGCATCACATTGGGATATAACATCTGAAGATGGTTAGTAGTTAGAGAGTTAGCATGTAACTAAGGGATAAAGGATAAAATAATGCCATGATCCATAGTACAAAAACCATTAAAACCAATGCACAACATCATATGCCATACATACATATATATCACATGTCGGAAAAAGGGAATAGGGAATAGCATGAACTTTAAGACCTTAACCTGGACTGTGTATCTTGATTATCATAAATAGGAACCCATGAGCTATATGGGTTCAGTTCCTCTACTGAAAAGGGCCCCAGTGCGTGTTAGCCACATGAACTGGAGGTATCATAAAAGGCCGGGGATTCCAACATACCCTTCACCAACCATGATACAATTATATATACACTTAGGGGATTCCATTGTACCCCACAAGCACCTGGTCATCAATACCACCCCTCATATCGAAAAATAGGAGTTTTTAGTATCAGTCATTTGGACTCACACTTTCACGTCCAGCTAACACAACCCCCCATTAAACCCAAGTTAAAATTTTAACACACAACCCATCCACCAATTTCAGGAGTCAATTATTAAGACATTACTAAGTGGTATTGTCATACCGACTATAACTTGTAAGCAATGTCATTAAGCTAACACTTAGGGGATTCTTTCATACCCTATAGACTCTATTATTAAAATCACTCGGGGGATTCTTTCGTACCCCACAAGGTTTTCATTATTAAAATCACTCCGGGGATTCCTTCGTATCCCAAAAGTTATTTACACACTCAAACTATTACCTTGAACTAATATACATGTGTATTATACCTAAAAATAATATGGTAAAAATAATTAATTAATATAAAAAATAAATGCATTTGAGTCAAAATTAAAGTAAAAAAAAAGTCAATAAAATCCTCTTCCCTATCCCACCCACCTACACCTCTTCTTCAGCATGCCCCATACCTCTTCTTTATCATAACCCACGCCTCTTCTTTACTGCAATCAGAAAAATAGTGGAAAAATCACACCACCATAGATTTCTCTACACCGATCAAAACATCAATGAATAAGAACAATCCCAATTAATTCCACTGTCACCATAAAAAATAACAACTTATCACCCAATTTCACCACCTCTGCCATATCTTCACCACCTAATCCATCATCACCTTCACCAATTCCATCACCGGCCACCATCACCAATTTAATCACCTATCACTATCAATTTTATCACAAATGACATTACCAATTTCATCGCAAATAATTGAGTTTGGCAGAGGGATTTATGTGACAAATTTCATAAATTGAATAAGGATAAAAGGAAAAAAGAGGATTTACACTTTATGCAACTTGCTAAGAGTTTACAATGGCGAAAATGTCCATAATGTAGCATCTGATAGTTATGATGGGCCAATTTTGATGTTGGATTTGGTGATGAGTGTTAAATTTTTTGTGTTTTTTTTTGTAATTTTGGATTATGATAATGGTGATATTGCGATTTCGATAATAATTTTGTGGGTGTTGAATTTATGGTGATTCTTTACAATTTTTGTGATGGCAGTAATTATGTTTTAATTTCAGTGATGAAATCTATAGTGTATTCTTAAAATTATTGTGGTGGAGATGTTTTTGATGGTGATGGTGGCAATGGTGGTGATGGGTTTGGTGGTGTTTTGTGAACAAGATGCAATTAGGGTGACATAAAATTTTTTAAAAGAAAAAATTGACGTAATATTTGATGTGACAGTGACACGGCTATGATGTGGTGCGGGTGTAAAAGAGTTTCCATCACATGTATGATTCTGTGAGTGTTGGAGTGAAAATAAATTCACTTTGTGAAAATTATTCCTAATGTACTTTTTAGATTGTTAATGACAAGTTATAGCAAAACTTTTCATTAATTACTAGACTTAATAAATAATTACAAGCTATAGCAACTTCTGAGAAAAATATATTTTAATTAAATTTTTGAAAATCAATTTTTTAATATTTATAATTTATATTATTTTCTTATATTTAGCATTTAATATTTATCACTTTTAATTAATGATCTTGGATAACTATGGCAAGTTAAGATATCAATTTTTTTTAATAATTAAATATCAGAGTTTGTTCACAATTTAAGGAGTTATATATGGTAATTATATTTTCTAAAGTTAAAAACTGATTTCATTCTTTTTATTAACTTGAATAATTAACTAGATTATACACTTTTTTATATTTTACTGTATTTAATTACCAATAGAAGTCTATTTCTTTATCTTTTTTAACATCTTCTTCCCTTCATACGCAATATATCTTTTAACTTTTACCAACCATTAATAAAAGTCTTCCCTTCTTTTACGGTATCTTCAACTCGTTATTATTTACTCTTTTCAACTTTTTTTCTTTTCTTTTGAGTACGATTTTTGGTTTTCCAACACATCATTCACCATTTGAGCTTGGTTTAATATCTTAAAATTGTTCTTATTTTCTTGAAACAATGTCCAAAAAATTAAGTTTGATTCTACCCCTAGTAGGAAAAGACCTAGAATTATACAACAAAATAATCCTATTAATCTTTCAAGACCATCGTTTGATTTTGGGTGCTTTACCACATCTCTAAAATCAAAGAACAAGAAAAAAGTATTTGAAGTTGATTCTATTTCTCACAATAAAAGTAAAATTTTGCCGGTGAAATTCGATTTTTCAAAGATTTCACCATCCTTCAAGCAACAACAACTCAACATGCAAAACTATATAGTATAAAAAAAGGTTGTTGTTTCAGATTTTAAGAATGTTGACAAGAGAAAAAAGCTTGTTGGTCAACATGATTTCGATTCGAATTTTGAAGATGAAGTTCCCGCACCTAAAATGAAAAAATCAAAAAATAAAATTCATGAAAATGCTAGAGTTACAAGGTCTAAGGTCAACGTGAGTGTTGGCAAAGTGGATGATAAGAAATCTGACAAAAAGAAATCAAGAAATGTGTGCAAGGTTAGTGTAATCTGATTTTTTTTCATATATGTATTAAATTGGTTAAATTGATATTGAATTAATTTTAATTTTTTTAATAACATGCATGTAAATTAACCTTTATTAATTTTTGAGTTTTTATGGTTTAAAGTTGAAATATAACTCTTGATGTTGTTACTGTTCGGATTTTGTTAAAATATCTCTTTTGTTGTTGTTAGTGGTTGAAAGTTGAAAATTTTACTTTTGTTGTTGTTATGGTTGAAAGTTGAAATAGCACTTTTGTTGTTGTTAATGGTTGAGAGTTGAAATATAAATTCTAACTGTGAAACAAGTTGGTGCATTATGTTTTTTTACATTCATGGTAAAAATTTAATGAATTGTTTATTTTAACTTTTAAGTACGCAAAAAATAGAGATGTTATTAAAAATAATATATGTATTTATTTGATGGTTAAAGTGTTGTGAATTGTTTATGTCTTTTTTTTCAGGACAAAAAGCAGTATACTCACTAGTCTTCATACATAAAAGTTAATTTGTTTGATGATCTCAAACAGAGATGGACCAAAGAGCATTTTAAAATATTTTAGAAATCTCCATTTTGTCATTTTTTGAATATGCATTTTTTGAAAATTCAACCCAGCTTCTTCATAGTCTATTACTTGCAGAAATCGATAATGATAGGGATGATTTATTCATCTTCAATATCAATGGTAAAGAACTGTATTTCGAAAAGAGAAATTTTTTTGTGGTTAGTGGGTTGAAATGTTTTAAGAAATCAGATTTTGTTTTCGATCCTAGTGAAAAAATAAATTAATGGATAGATATTATCCAGGTATGGATAAGGTAATGAGGTCTTTTTTCTATGATCATTTTGTTAAAAAGAAGATTGCTTTTTGAGATGAAGATTTGTATGAAATTGGATTAGTATACTTCATAAGTCGATTTCTTTAATTTGAATTATCAAGAACGTCATAAAGAAGGCTGATTTTGACTTGGTAGAATCAGGTCACTATTTGAAGTATGATTGGGGAGGTGAGTGTTTTCAAGTCTTGAAAAAACCATATAGTCATAAGATGAAAAAAAATTCATCCTCTTTTCATTTTCGAGGATTTCATCTTGCGCTTCAAATATGGTTCTGTGAGTGTTGTTTGGATATTGATAAGTGTGTTGATAATAGGATTGGATTCCAAACTTCAACGATTTTAAATTGGGAGTCATCTGATGAATTAATTTTTTATGATTATCTTCAGAGTACAATGTTCAAGAGGTACAACAATGAGGTAATGATCATATTCTAACTGTATTTTCTTAAGTAATTATTTTACCTATCAACATTTTTCCTTTATAGTTTATATGTATATTATTGGTATGCAGTAACACTTTTTGGGCATACCAGTGTTTAATTATATATCTGACTTTTTTTTAAACTTCAGTATGTGTTTAGAGACATTGTGTTTACCGATGTAGAGGAGGTGGAATTCAACCTTGGAGCTATTCATCAGGACAGTTTGGGTTATGAACATCGTAATGATTCAGACCATTCTATACCACCTATAACTGAAGATGCATTTACTGTCTTAAAGAATGAAATAGCCAATGTATGTTTCTAATTTAATCTTCAAGTACATATTCAGTATTGTTTTCAAAATATTTAACAAACATGTGATTAATGTTTTTTGTATGTCTATGTCCAGGTCCGTCGTGATATGTCGTTATTTCAGGAGCACGTTTAATTTGAATGATATGTAAAACCTTATAAGGGACATCAACTTTCCAGTACAACATTTTTGTGTATTAATTTTGTAGGGTTATATTTTTCAGTTGTACTATTAACTAAGTACTTTATGTTTATGTATGTGCAGGTTTTCAAAGAAATGATAGAATATCAGAAAAATGTATATTTAATCTATAATTTTATAATTTCATTATTAATCTAAATCAGTTTTTGATATATCTTTTTCATTGTTTTATGTTTTTTCAGGTTGATAGTCAATTCAATGGGATGAGGGAGTTTGTTGAAGAATCTGTGAAGTTGATATTGAATGAATTAATATTGGTTAAACAACAATCGTCTGAATTTGTTGAAAAAGAGGTTTAGTTTTCATTGCATACAACTATCATATATTTGTTATCAGTTTTTTCATTACTAACTATTATTAAAATACTATATCTATCCTAAGAATGTGGACGTTGGTTTACAAACCCCAAGTGCAAGCAAGAAACAAGATGAAGTTGTTGATCTTGTCATTGAAAAATATTCTTTTGGTGATGATGTTTCTATCCCATTGGATGTTATTATTTCTATACTTTCATATTTAATTTTATTTCTATAATAACAAGATTGTACATTATTGAAATTCACTTCATGAGTTCTCATGTTTCATTCACAGTTTTTAATAATCCAGTTGTGAATAATCCTGTCAATGATCAGTCACCGTTGGATGACATACCCTTCTTTACTGAGTCTCAATTATTTGTTTTTGAACCAATATTTAGAGTATTGGAAACACCAAAAGCACATATCACTATGCTATAATGTTTGACAAATCTCCAGTAGGTATGTATAACTAATCTGGCACAAGCTCTGGAAGATGTCCATTGTACTTCAAGAACAAACATTCGTTTCAGGAATATATTTGGTTTGAGACTCCGAATTTGTTGATCCAGCAGTTCACAGATTAGTGTTACCCAAATTCAAAGTTAAGAGGAAAAATACGTGGTTTCTGAATTTCAATTTTTTTTATTGACAGTTAAATAAAAAATATTTATTACCTTTTAAAAATGTATGTAGGAGTGTTGTAAACACTGCTTTACAGAACAAGATAAGTCCTGAAAAGTAATATTACAAAGCAAATGAATGAATGATGGGTTTCCTATCCTCTACTCTGATACATATCAATAGAGGACCACAACAAAGAATGGCTTCAATTGACAACATACCTTGAACATTATTGTACTTGCAATAATGGTCAAAGTGGTGAACATTAAATAATATACTGGAGAAACAATTGTAGCATTGAATGTATCCAATGCCTATCTAAATAATGCATAAATGTTAGAAAATACTTCAAACACCCCAAAAAGTTTTATGTGAATGATCCTGAAATATCATGCATATTACTAAACTGCAAAACCAAAATTTCGGCTTATAATATGCACTTATCATTGACTGGATAATGCAAAACAGTTTCATGTGTTTTATCCAAAATACTGAGATACTGCATATCTATATTTTCTGTGTATGCTAGTGTATAATTCTTATTAGTATGCTTGGATTGTGAGTATTTTGTGCACAGGACACACTAATTATGCTATTGTATAATTCTCTTTGCCCTGTGTTGTTTTGCATATCTGTATTATCTGTTTGCTTTTTTCTAATAGAATTTTTGTTTATTTGGCATGTTGACGTGATAATGTATTACTTGAGGAAAAAAATCAAAGAAAAGTGTTGTGAAACCTATTACATACACCACTATTGATGTCTTCTTTGTTAAATGGATACGTTCAATTCATCAACAATGCTTGAGTTTGAATGAAGAAATGAGGTGTATCACTACAGAACACCATGTTAGCTAGTACATTAGGGGTTACAAACTACTTGCCAATGTTTTCTGAGATTTTGTTGATAATATCATCATCCCTGTGAATGTTAGTGAGTCATTTCATTAGATATTGGTTGTTTTCTGTATTAGACATAGGTGTCTATATGTTTATGATTCAATGATAGGAGGTGCTGTCCATTCAAAGAATATTTTAGATCATGTTCAATCTCTTTCTACCATGATACTTATGTTCTTGGTTGCCACTGATTTTTACGGGAAACGTTCGGATATTGACTGGCATCGGAAAGCTATATACATTGATAAATCACTGAGTGAACTTTTGGAGTATGTCATTTTGAAGGATACACCACAGCAGGGACCTTAATCTAAGTAAGTTACATTTAAAGTGTATTTGTATTTATATTAATATCTATGTTTCTTTATAAGTGACTTTTCTGATTTTCTATTTTACAGTGACTGTAGTATGTTTGTATGTGCCTTTGCTGAGTACATTAGTCATGGCATGTTTGATATCTCTAGTAGAATATTTAGTGTTGTCAACCATCGACTCAGATATGGTGCACTGCTATGGGATTATGCCAGACGGAAGCAGAATGATGGAGCAATCAGTGAAAGTGAGGCAACTAGAAATGTTAAAAGCAAGCATGGTGGTTTCAAAAGATCTAGGAAGCAGTTTGGAAGTTCAAGGACACAATAATACCAGTCACAAAATATTATAACAATACTTGTTCTTATTTAGTTCTTGTGTTTTTTGGCGGATGTTTTGATATTTGAAAGTAGTAGGATCTTTTCTACTTGTTACCAAGATACCCAGAATTTTTTTTGTTATTCTATATTAATTTTTGGTTCCTTTTGGTTGAACTTTATTGATATGATGAAGTAAAGCAACAGTGATTTTAATTGGGGAAGTTCTTGTGCTTGTATTAGTTCTTATAGATTATAATTTTTAACCCAATTTGATACTTGCATTTGTTGCATTCAACTGTTATACATGGTATTTCTTGACATGCAGAGTCCTATTCAAGTGCAGAGTCGCATTCAAGTCTTACATTTCTTGATGTTTATTATGATAATTTCACATCCTTTAGCATTAGTCAAGACCGTAGCAGTCCTCTTTCTTCTGTAGATGAATATTTGAAAAAAAGACGGAGCACATCATCATGCTATGAATATTACCTTTTATTTAATTTATAAAATGTTGGCAATTTTTTATTTGTATAGTTCAAAAAGAAGCACCCATATTCTTGTGTATTATACGTCTGATCCAATATGATTTATATACAATGCATAAGTGACCTACCTGTTTATTTTTTCTTATCTCTATCTTTGAACTTTACATGTATTCAAATATGATTCTACAGATTGTAAGCTATTAGGCAAACTAGGATGTACAATATCTATCACTATCTTACATGGGTAGGAGTCCTAATTTGTATATTTGTCTCACACATCTAACGTGCTAGGACTAATTTTTTTTTCATTATTTCTCTAGCTTTCAGCACCACAATACAATTATGAAGAATCGTTGTTTTGATGACATAGTATTCGGGGTCCTCACATAGTATTCGTTGGTTTGTTAGTGAAAATACCATGAAAATAAAACATTGTTTGTTATTGACTCAAATACCTGTATACCAGGTGGTGCATGTTTGTGGCAAGTCCTTTTATTGTGCCCCTCACGATGATAGTCACTACATGTAATCTTTGAACGTTTACACTTGTCTTTATTTGGTGCTTTCCATCTTTTATAACATGGTCTTCCGGGAGGTCATTTTGAATCAAGTGGCAATACAACTTCATCCAACACTTCACGTGGTATTTTCCATGTACTTTCACAAGGAAGAAGTTCAACTGGTATGGCATAAACATCTCTGAAATTTTTGTTGTTGTAGTAAGGTGAGCAATAATTCTCGCCATATTGGTTTCTATACGTAAAAGCAGCCATGGCATGAGAGCAGGGTATTTCATCCAATTAAAATTCTCCACAACTGCACTTTCTGCTTCGCAAACAATCAATAAATCCTTTTGCTCCATAACTAACAGTATGCAGGAATTCATTTGATGCTTTTACATGCATTCAAAAGCAACTTTAATACACAAATCAATTAACGAAAAATTTAAGTCATGTAAAAAGTAATAGATAAAGGACGTACTATCATTCTCTGAGAAAACAAATGATTATTTATCAAAATATCATTATATTTGACTATCATCTCTGTTAACGTGTTTGTTGCCTCCTCATGCTATTTTGTATTCCATGATTCAATCATTTACCTCATAAAATTCATTGTTGAAACCACAGGTAATCTTCTAGCTATTCTGTTGGTGTTGTTGATGGATTCTGCTATGTTTGATGTCATCGTCCAAGTCCATTTGACAATAGAATGAACCCTTGCCCATTTATGGTAGCCACTTTGGAATAAATACCTCCTAACTGTCTTATCTATTTGGTCCACCCTTCCCATTAACTTTTCAAATTGTTGTAGAGTATATGCTTTTGCCATTACAAAAAAAAGTTTATGCAATTCTTCAAGATTCTTACGAAAGTTTACCTTTATGTTGCACCACAAATGCCAAATACAAGCATGATGTGACAGATTTGGATATACTGTGGATGTTGTCTTTCAAATACTTTCATCTCTATCGGACAGTATACATATACCTTCTCTTTCCCCAAATGCAATCTAAATTTATCAAAAACCAAGTCCAAGATGCAATATTTTCTTAATCAACCACAACATAAGCAAGGGGTAGTATATGACCTACAATCATAACATACTTCATATAATATACTGGTTGATTACTTTTTAGCAAGACAAATAAAATACATACATATGACATACCAATATTCTACAATACCTTAACATTCTGATATGATTTCCATTTCAAAAAAAAATAAATTTAAAAATAAGTTTTACCTCCTAGGTCCAATATGCTTGCAGTCAGCATAGTTCCACCGTAAAGCCACTTTAGAACTGCTCCATCGACTACAACAATTGGCCTGCAATATTTCCATCCACGAATTGAAGCGTCCAATGCAACAAAAGCATACAAGAATCTATTTTCATCGGTTTTCTCCAAGCTAACAATAAATCCAGGATAATGCTTTTTCAACATATATAAATAACCTGGTATCTTTTGATATGACTCAGTAGGATCACCGCGCAACATTTTAACTTCTTTGATTTTTGCACGCCATGCTTGATGATAATCTAGTGAAATCACATGCTCCCTCACCATGTTAGAAACAATATCGTTTGGAGTGTCTATTCTTTTGGTGTCCACATAATTACCTAAGATCAGTCAGGCTACCACTTTTGTCATCCCTTGACGCCTTGCATAAACTTGATCATTTATTGAGCATGTATGAATGTCACAATACTTTCTTATCTTAAAAATCTTTGATTTGTTAATTCTGGAAGAACAAAGAAACCAAGTACAGTCCTCCACCACACAAACCAAATAATAGCTGTTAAATTAAAAAAAATATTGTATTAACATACAACTATAATAACCGATTTAATACAGAAAAAACACAAACATTTTTACTGGCTTCCACTTGACCTTTTCAGTTTGATAAGAGAAATGTTTCATAAATGCGTGCAACTCCATGACATTAGTCAGTGTTTGTTTTACAACTATGTTGATATTCGTTACATCACAAATTATATCCACACGTTCTTCTTCAAATTTTTCTAAATCTGGACTTATCCCGATCAAACGAACACAATCTTTTGAAAATAGCTTTCACCTTTGTTCATGCTTTTCGTTAGAATACTGTTACCCAACACAAACAATTGCTCTTTCAATTTGGTAAATTACACCATCCGATTTATCCAAAGTTGTAATGTACAATGGATATTTTAAGAAGAAATCAGCAACCGTTTTCTTCTATTCCAGATACACCTGTACACTTGTATTATTGTGTATGACCATAGTTGGACATCTATCACTTATTATGTATCGTATTTCAAGTTTATTTGCAGATGTTTCTATCATCAGTTGTGTTGCAATTGCTTCTATTAATCCTTTGTACTTTGTTGTTACATCATACATTATCCCATCAATTCCAAAGTCCCTCGCTATTTTTGTTTATACAATAATTTTAGTTTTCATGCAATTGATAAACGTCCAAAATTCAATAATGTAACAACAGATAATTGAAGAAACAAAAAAAATATTTAAATTCATTTAGAAGGCATAAAAAAAAGTTAACAAACCTAACGAATCCCATCTCCCTCCATGACGTATCATGATTGAATGCAAATTAAAAGAATTCATATTTGTTATCTAAAAAAATACTTGTTCTTGCTTTTCTTTCAAATTATAATCAACATCGCTTACTTAGAATGCGTTTTTTGTTTACTGGCAGACAGAAATCGTGTACAAAGAGTAAGGTAGTGTATGAAGATGAAAACTCTTAATGCAAGCATTAAAATAGAAAGAAAAATAATGGTTAAACGAATTTGAGGGTGGATAAATATCAATAATTAAGGTTAACTACTTTTAAGGAAGGTAAATTGTATATTAATTGTATTAAATCTTCATTATCCTTTTTCATCAATTACTTTATTGTATTTTCAACAAAACAAAAAAAAGCTTTTTTTATATATTTTTTTAAGATGAGAGTTGTTATAACTTGAAAACTTAAAAATTTTGCTATAACTTGTAATAACTAATCTAATAAGTTTATATAGTTAATTTTCCCCTTTCACTTTTACATAGTACAAGTGTATTAAGTCGTAACAATGTTTGTGTGTAAAATAACTTTTTGGGACAAGTTCCGAATGGATTTAATGGTTTTTTACAACAATTACTCTCGAAAATAGACCCAAATTAGGGTGACTTTCAAATTTTAGCCCCAAATAAAAAAACTTCCTTAAAATAGCCTTTACCTATTAACTAGTATTTTTTTGAATAAAATTGTCCCTGATCAATAGAGTAAATTACATAAATGATCCTCATAATGGATAACAATTTCATATTTATATCTTTCAACTTTTATTTTTTTCTCTTTTTAATTTCACTTTGATTTTTATTTTTTATTTTCTCTTTTTATTTTAAATTTTTTCAACCCTTACTTTTTTCCTCTCAACTTCTTTTTTTTTCTTTTTTATTTTTTCTTTCCTCTTTTTTTTTGTTCTTCTTAGTTTTTCTCAACCCTAACTTTTTTTCTTTACACCTTTCAACGTCTACTTTTATAAACAAAAAAAACTTTTTTTATTTTTCTTTGATTTTTATTTTTTTCTTTTAAAATTTTTCTCAACCTTTATTTTTATTTAATCTTTCTTTTTTTATCAATCTTTCTTTGTTTCTTATTCTCTCTCAACTTCTACATTTTTTTTTATTTTTATTTTTTAATATTTTTCTTTACTTTCTTTTTTTTTTGCAATTTTTATTATTTTTGTTCTATTCTTCAATTTCTTCCATTCAAGTTACATCTCCCGAGTAAGAGTTGACACTATCACATTATAAAGGTAAGATTTACGACTTTCGAACAATAAACTACATTTTATGGGCAAGAGTTGACACTACTACATTGTAGAGGCAAGATTTATGAGATTTCTACAGCAATAAGCTACGTTTCAAGCAACAAATTATGCCCTATGGGCAATAGTTGACTCTACCATGTTATGTTTTTATTTATGAGATTTCTACAACTATTGCTTTAGAGGCAAGACTTAGTTTAAGGACTTTCAAACTTCAAATTAGGCCCCACGAGCAAGAGTTGACTCTACCACATTATGTTTTCATTTATGAGATATTCTAGAACTATTGTCTTAAAGGCAAGACTTGGCTCAAGGACTTTCAAACAACAAATTATGTCTCACGGGCAAGAGTTGACTCTACCACGTTATATTATATTTTCACTTATGAGATGTTCTACAACTATTGCCTTAGAAGCAAGACTTAGATCAAGGACTTTCAAACTACAGATTATGCCCCACGGGCAAGAGTTGACTCTACCACGTTATGTTTTTATTTATGAGATGTTCTACAACTATTGCCTTAGAGGCAAGACTTAGCTCAAGGACTTTCAAACTACAAATTATGCCCCACGGGCAAGAGTTGACTCTTCCACGTTATGTTTTTATTTATGAGATGTTCTACAACTATTTCCTTAGAGGCAAGACTTAGCTCAAGGACTTTCAAACAACAAATTATGCCCCACGGACAAGAGTTGACTCTACCATATTATATTTTTATTTATGAGATGTTCTATAACTATTGCCTTAGAGACAAGACTTAGCTCAAGGACTTTCACACTTTCAAACTACAAATTATGCCCCATGGGCAAGAGTTAACTCTACCACGTTATATTTTCATTTATGAGATGTTTTATAACTATTGCTTTAGAGGCAAGACTTGGTTCAAGGACTTTCAAACTACAAATTATGCTCCACGGGCAAGAGTTAACTCTACCACGTTATATTTTCATTTATGAGATATTCTACAACTATTGCCTTAGATGCATTTCACTCAAGGACTTTCAAACTACAAATTATGCCCCACGGGCAAAAGTTGACTTTACCACGTTATGTTTTCATTTATGAGATGTTCTACAACTATTGCCTTAGAGGCAAGACTTAATTAGCTCAAGGACTTTTAAACTACAAATTATGCCTCACGGGCAAGAGTTGACTCTACCACGTTATGTTTTCATTTATGAGATGTTCTACAACTATTGCCTTAGAGGTAAGACTTAACTCAAGGACTTTCAAACTACAAATTATATCCCACGGACAAGAGTTGACACTACCACGTTATGTCTTTATTTATGAGATGTTCTACAACTCTTGCCTTAGAGACAAGACTTAATTCAAGGACTTTCAAATAATAAATTATGCTCTATTGGTAAGAGTTGACACTACCAGTTATGTCTTCATTTATGGGATGTTCTACAACTCTTGCCTTAGAGACAAGACTTTGCTCAAGGACTTTCAAATAATAAATTATGCATCACGGGCAAGAGTTGACACTACCACATTATGTCTTTATTTGTGAGATATTCTACAACTCTCGCCTTAGAGACAGGACTTATCTCAAGAATTTTCAAAGAACTTCGTAACAACAATTCATGCCCTTAAATTTGCTTTGATGTCAAAAAAAAATTTCTTTGTGGATTATTCAATTTTTTATTTATTAACAAAATATAATAGAAGTTGAGAAAACAGAAAAAAACGATCAAACAAAATAGAGAAATAAAAAAAATGATGAAAAAAAGGAAAGAAAAAACATAAAGATCAAGAAAAAAAATGAAGAATTAAAAAAATTAAGAAAATAAAAATGAGAGGAAAAATAAAAATAAAGTTTGAAAAAAATGAGGAAAAAAAAAGAACTGAAAAAACAAAAAAATGATCAAACAAAATAGAGAAATAAAAAAGAGTGAAAAAAAAGGCAAGAAAAAAATAAAGATTAAGAAAAAAGCGAAGAATTAAAAAAATTGAGAAAATAAAAAATGAGAGGAAAGAATATAAATAAAGTTTGAGAAAAATAAGGAAAAAAATGGAGAACTGATAAAAATAAAAAATAAATGAAAAATAAAAGTTAAACATAAATGAATTAAAAAAAGGAAAAGAAAAAAGAAATAGATAATGCTTGAGAAAAAATAAAAAAGAGAAAAAAATAAAGTTTGAGACAACGAATTAAAACATGACAATAAAATTAAAGGAAAAAAATAAAAAGTGAAAATAAAAAAATTAAAGAAAAAAAGTGAAAATAATAAAAAATAGAATAATAAATTAAAGAAAAAAATAAAAAGTGAAAATAATAAAATATAAAATTTGAGAGACAAATAAGTATGGAAAGTCTTAAAAATATATTTGATGCGTAAAGGGGTAAAATGATATTTGTACAATACTTAAAAAGTAAGGAAAGTTATTCTTTAAAAATATTTTTTATTGGGGTCAAATATCTAAGCCACCCATATTTAAATCTATGACATGCAATTTCCTGATTATTCTTTTTCATGTTGCTGGAAGCAACTTGGATAGTACTTCCACATGATCCAAGATTAAGAGACCAACTAACAAAGCCATTAGTCGTCAAAAAACTTACATATTTTTTTCTCTCTTTCACCCATGCGGTATCACAAGCCTATGGCAACTAAGCCGAATTCAAAAAGAAATTACTCCATTTCTCGCTAATACAAAGAGCGTCTAGTGAAATGTTGAAGAATCATGGCTTTACGCCTATTTAAGCATTAACACCAACACACTGTTGCCTTTTTATTAACACAATAATGGTAACACTAGTTCACTTATCACTTGCACAACTACACCGAGTATTTTCAAAATACTGGAGCCAGCAGATCCTTCAAATTTACACTCCAAGAAAGTTGATTAGTATACAACTACTGTTCACTTACAGGATTCTCAAGGCGTTTCCCTGAATAATGCACCTTCTGCTTCTCCAAACCAAATATAAATTGCAGTTGTCATTTCTCTATTTCCCAGTCAAACATCGCACTGAGATTGAGCTATTCAACAGTTTAATCACAACTTAGCTTCCTACAACTGAGAGTACAAAGTTTATCAGCAACTTACAGCCAAAAAAGAAATGAAAAAGATTAACCAAAGTAATTGTGGGAGGTACAGTAATAGAACCAGCAGAAAATGACATAGTATAAATTTAATTCTAGAAAGGAAACTGCAGAATGCTCTATCAGAACTCCTAAGTTTCAGTAGTATAATTATAATAGGTTAAGCGCCATCACAACACCACAAATTTTGAGATTGAAATATTTTACAACCAAAACCCAGTTAGCTATGCAAGAGTGGGTACCTTAAAGTCTTGACTATAAACTATCTTAAATTTACTGATATCAAGTCAAATACCTATTTCATCTCATCCCTGTTTCCTTCAAAGGATGTGCTCATTGTTGTCAATGAATAAATAAATAAAAGCAGAGCCTGATACTCACAGGCTTCACAAAACCCAGATAAACAAATACCCTGCATTACCCTAAGGGGTAGTTTGGGAGAATGTATTAGAGAATCTAATACATGTATTAGCCATTGTATTATTTTAATCCTTTGGTAGGATTTTAAGCCTATGTATAACTAATATATAGCAAACCAATGCACTAGCAATAAATGGGCTACTAATACATGGATAAAGACAAAATTGCTCTTTATACACCAAACCAAAAAAGGTTAGAAAATAGTCCCAGCATAACTAATCCCAGTATAACTAATCCGAACATTACTAATCCCGGTAATCCTAATACACTCTATTCAGTACTATACCTATACACTACCAACTGACCCCTAAGTAGATAAGAATTACTAACCGATAGGCTTAAAATAAGAAAATATATATGATACTAATTTTTTCTACAAAATAGTATAAGTATTCTGCATGATCTTTTATATCCTAGCCATTGCATCGGCATTGCTGACAGGCATACCTTTACAATGGCATCCGGTTTAGGATTCTCAGCAGAATTCTTTAAACAATCTGATGCAGTTGTAGCTAGATGTTTGCGATGAGAGGCTCAAGAGTCAATTGATCACTCTCTCTCTGAATCGCGGATTTCTTTTTAAGAGAGAGAGGATGCAGAAGATATCGTGCAACACGGCTCAAGGGATCCTGTAAACCTTCCATCTCATAGTGCCCAAACCCCCAATCTCTTTTTATTTAAGGTCTCCATGTGGGTTCATCAAGGCCTCCTGAGAAAGAGCAACAATAGGCAATTCATAGTACAGCTAAAAAGGGAGGGCAAAAACAACTGTGGAAACAGGCGTTTTACAATACTTATCATTGAGGACAGAAAGAAACAATTTGTTCCATTCTGCAGGTGCCATGCTTGTGGTATAGTCTGCTAAGGTATTAAGGCAATTAAAGTGTCCTTTCCCTAAGCTAACCTCTTTCACCAACCACAGCAAAAAGGCTAGAGAAAGGTCAATGACGAGATTAAATCATGAGTAAAGCCATTTGTCTTGTAAAATATTCTCCAGCAAGAGTACAACATCACATGAGAGTTATTTATGGCAAGACCAACAGGCAAATAGATAACTATAGAGCAGTGGCACCAAATTGGCATCTGGAACAATCCAACGTGGCGTAACTCTTTTTAGATTCAGAAATGCAGTATTTAAACTCTAGATCTAAATTTGGCCCAATTATCACCTTTATCCATCTATCCAAGGGGATATGGATAAAAGTTTTGATTAAAACCTTGAATTGTCTGAAACCTGTTTCAGGTCAAACTTAGGCTTGACAATCCTGTATTACCTGCATACATTAAGCCATATTTATTCACTGATCGATAGAATGGTCTCCTTTTTCCATCTTTAGCAGCGGTTTGGAGCTCACCCCACACCTTTTCCCTGTCTTCCCGCATTATTTTTCCAGATTCTACAACCTGAAAATCAAGATGTCAGCAAAATTATCAAGAAGAATAAGAAAAGGAGATATCAAAATGAAGGATACCTTTGAAAACAAATAGTACGAGGGACGAGGAATCCGAGCGAGATTATTGGCACGATCAACTGCTACAAGTCCAAACTTGGGACCATACCCATCTGCCCACTCCCAGTTATCAGAGATCGTCCAAAACAAGTAACCAAGTACACGAACACCCTGTATATAATAAAAAGATGCACGTCCACATTACCCATCAAATACAACTGGTGAAATTTTGGATATACTAAAAAACAGTCACATGAGAAAAAACCATTATCATGGCTGCATAAGTTGCAAGTAGATGTTCCAACAAGTATGGTTGTCTAATCAAGTCTGTTCCATCAGAAACACCATTTTCAGTTATTACAAAGGGAAGATCAAGATGTTTGTATCTTTCATCAAATTGGAGCAAGACACGGAACAAGCCATCAGGATAGACACCACGCCCAGATTCACTGTACTCATCTGTCTCCACTAGTTTCAATCCTGCACCACAAATGACTTCCTGCTCAAGTCAAAGAAGCGCAGACGAGCTTAATGTCAAAAGATGAGGCAATAAACAAAAGTTTTCTGTTTGAACTTTGTCCAGACAATCCAATACCTGTCCATAATAATTGATCCCAATGTAATCCATCTTGTCAGAAATACTATCCAGAAAAGGTAAAAGGGTCATCGAATTGGCGACTGAAACAGCAGCAACGTCAAACAGTCCATATGGATGCATAAATGAGACATGGTGAGCTACTCCAACAACGGCACTCGATGGTTTGCTGAGTAGCATCAGTCCACAACAATCAAAATAAATCAAGACTGATGAAGGACAAAAGAAAATCAAAATAGAATGAAATTATACTAGATTAAAATGTTTCAAATGATCACATGTACAAGGTCGCTGCTAGCTTAAGTTCAACTATGCTGAAATAGGACTCAGTTTCCTAACAAAGTTCCAAGATGTAAATGAATAAGTGAGACTGCAGCTTTAGAAAGCATGACATTGCAACTCTATGTATGCCAAAAAATTCAAGTTCCCATGTGGTTTGCTTTCGGAAGCTACCGGCATGGTTTCTAACAATCTATTACTTGAAGTAGGGAAATATTGCTTTCAACATAGAATATGCAACCTTGTATCCACTTGCTAAAATATTTAGAATCATATTTACACAAGTACCAGAAAGAACCTTCACATATTTGCCACAAAAATGTTATGTTCCCTCAAATTGAAGACTTAGTAGCAGACTTCTCTGTCGCGAAAATACATCACCTAAAAGGCATCCCTAAAATTTGAATTGATGTTGTGCCAACACTTGAGTAGTTCACTATTTCAGTTCTCCAACTCAATAGTCCTGGCATACATTCTTGTAGATCATATTCCACCAAGGCTTGGACAAATGGGAACAAATCACCTAGTGTTCTGGGATTTGAACCTGAGACTCATGGTTCCCAACCCACTTCATCGATTACTAGGCCAAACCCTTGGTGCTAGGTTTTTACTTTTCATTGATGAGCTTCTAGCTGGCCCTGTTTCTCTTGTTGAAAAATTACCAGCCATGGTAATACAGTAAGCCTGTGCAGTATTCATATTGTCAAATCTGTGGTTTGTCCTACGCTGCCATACACCAGATGGGCTGAATACTCCTATTGGCAAATACTCGCCCGCATATCCTTCACCAAGACATTGTGGATTCTGCCTCCACACTCGCCCGCATATCATATTGATTTAGCTTCGTCCTAAGCCCAACTACCCCAAGGCTAACATAGTAGTGTAGTACACGTCTCAATGACCTCTTTCCAATCTTACGAAATTCTCTTATTTTGGATCAGTCCAATTTCACAATAAGTCCTTTACGAAAGAAAAAATAATATTAATAACAACAAACTAGAAAGGAGTAGGAAGAAAATTAATCAAATAATAAAGTTGAAGTCTCCAAAATACCTTCAAACATGACGGAGAAATGAAAAATCTCATTGTACCCTGGATTGAAAAGAGAAAAGCATAAGGAGTACTAGGAAACCTCTTTTCATGAATATAATCATACGCCTTTGAATGCGCAATTGCTATCCAGTTCATGGTCTGATTGAAGACACCTGTAGGTAAAGCAGAAGTAGCAACCTCCAGCATATCAGGATTACCACCAGGCCAGGCACCAGCACAGTAAGTGAGCATACAAAAGACATGAGGCTCGTTAAAAGTAATCCAATAGTCCACTATATCTGCAACAGAATCAACAACAAGCCTGTACGAAATACATATCCATTAGTTCACGGGAGAGTAGCACTTGCAAGCACATTACAGTGATAAAACGTGAATGCATAAAATTGTGCTGCTTGACAAAGTGCTTTACATGCGATCGTTCAAAATTGCTACTAAATGATACATAATTAAAAAGAGGCTGTTAGCAAACAGGGTGACATGCAGAATTTTAATTTACTTATTCAGTGAAATAATCATCATCATACCAATAGTATGGATCATCATCACTATTCACATATGAATAGTCATGAATGGACCATTGTTCTTGAACAAGATGATCTATAATTTTTTCAAGAATTCTTTCTTGTTAATCTTTATTTAATTTTATCACCTTTAAGATGGTGATTAATGTTTTTTCATCTAAGAAAATTGTATAATAACCCATTAGGCAGTATAAAGAACAAATTTCTCTATTAAAACCTTGTAACATTGATACTGAAAAACATGTGTTTCTCACCTTTTTTCGCCCATACAAACTTTACCTTCTTTTATGTCAGCTTAGTCAATGGTGCAGCTATGGGGGAAAACCAATCAAAAATTCTTCTATAGTACCCAACTTAACCCAAAAAGCTCCTGATGTTGGATTAAGTGATGGGTTATCTAGGATGGTGCTTCATTGCATAAGTCTTCTGAGGGTCCACATGAATACTAGCCCTTGAAATGATGTGCCCAAGAAGGTAACAGACTCCAAACAAAATTCACTCTTACTAAACTACGCATAGAATTGACGACCCTTGAGGGTTTACAACACTATCATTAAATGAGCTGTACACTCCTTCTCACTCCGAGAATGGTGTATTTGTTCTTGATGGTAACCTTATTTAACTATAGTCTATGCATATTCTGAGAATGCCATCTTTCTTATGCACAAATAAAACTGGAGAACCCTATGATGAAACACTGAGTCTGATTAAACCCTTATCTAAGAGGTCTTTAAGATGCTCCTTTAACTTTTTAAAATCGGCCAGAGCTATACAATATAAAGGGATAGATATGGGTTGATTTTAGGAAAAAGATCAATACCAAACTGTATTTCTCTGTCTGGAGGTACCCCTAGCAGATCTTTGAGAAAAACCTCTGGAAACGCATTGACTATATGGATTAATTGATCTGTCAGGGCTTCAGACCTAAAATCATTAATTAAAACTAAATGGTAAACACACCACTTTGATATTAACTTCTTGGACTTAAGATAGGATATGAAACGAGCTTTAGGAGACATAGAACTAACCTTCCACTCAAAAGCTGTCTCATCAAAAAGCTAAAACTTTAAGATATGGGTACGAAAATCTATTGATGCATAGCATGAATGGAGCCAATCCATGCCCCAAATGACATTGAAATCTATGATCTCCATCTCTATTAAATTTAATAGTGTGACTTTATAGAGGACGTTAATTGGAACCTTTCTTTAAACTCACCTAGCAATAAATAACTCACCCACGAGGGTAGAAACTGAGAAGGTCTTAGTAAGTTTTTCGGGGCTTACCCTAAAAGTTATAGCAACCAGTGGAGTTACATAAGATAGATTTGATCCCGAGTCTAACAACACTTATACATCAAGATAAAAGGCATAAAGCATACTAGTTACAACATCTGGTGAACTCTCATATTCATGATAGGATGGCAAAGCATAGAATTGATTTTGGAGATAACCACTGCTGGTACTAGATGATGCAACCTGTGGAGGGCCTAGGTGGCCTGACTGAGCTACTGAATTTGTAGCCTGAATCTGGGAACAAACATCCTTACTTCTCTTCTTATCATATGGACACTCCTTGATCTTATGACCAAACTTGCCATAACTATAGCGACCCCCTTTGCCCATCAAACACTCACCAGGATGGGTCCTACCATATTTTGTACATGAATGATAACTGGTCCTCTCGACCACACTGTTCTGACACCTTGAATTTAAAGTCCTTCCTTAACACTCTTGCTTGGTCCTTGGTACAGGGGCACTGGCTAAGAATGGTGTAGGCAATGATGAGTGGCCTTAAAACTGCGAACGACTTCCACTTTCAGACCTTTGTTGATTGTACTCAAACTATTCAATCCTAGCTCTCTTATTCCTATTCTCTCTTTCTTTGAACATATCCTCTTTAATTTATTGTGCATATTTCATAAATCGAGAAATATCCATATCTCCGATTAGCATGGCTTTCTGACATTCTTTGACCACCAAATTTGATACCCCAGTAACAAATTTACTCATACGAGCTCTAGAGTCAGATAACAACTCTGGGGCATACTTAGTTGAGTGAACTTCAGGAAGTATTCCTTCACTGTCATCGAACCCTACCTCAAATTCATAAACTCCCCCACCTTGGAATCCATCATCTCATGAGGAAATAGCCTGTCAAGAAAGGCACTTTGAAATGCCTACCAACCCATAGGAGTTGCATTATCACCCCTACCATCCTTCCACATGACAAACCAGCCATAAGTAATATCCTTCAATCAATAAGATGTCAGTTTTACACTCTCCTCTATAGTAACATTCATAATCTAAGTAATCTTTCTCACCTCATCAATAAAGATTTGGATATCCTCATCCACCTTTTACTTGTGGAACTCAGGTGGGTTCATCCACAAAAAATCCCAAATCGTGGTTGCAGCTAAGTTGCCATTTTGCTAAAGTGAGATTGCTGCTTGTTAGATTCCCTGAACATTAGCATTCACATCTTGGTCCAACACTTAAAAAGTAACCCAAAATAAAGTATGGGAGACATTTTCATTTAGAGGATCTACGTACAGTGGTGGTTGATCACCATTTTTGCGGGCGTCAGCTCAGCGAGAAGGCATATTCTGTCATGTGAAAGCATGAATTAGATAAGATAGTGACAACTTCAAGCACAATAGATCATGAAAAAAAGGATGATTCCTAACTCGTCCGATAGCCTCTTGCTCATATATGTGGAAGGCTTCAAACTCACCATCAAGACTCTACGTAATGCGGCTTGTTTGACTCTCTAGGACTCTTTAAAAAATTATAATATGATACCAAGTTTGTAATGACCTGGGTATACCTCCTAGATGTCACACGGTTCTTAGGACTATGAGTAGCCCAATCTAACCCTTGTTATCTATATAATCTTAAACTCTTATGGAGCGTGACTAGTATGTACATGTAAATATGAGAGGAATCAACTTAAAATCTTATTTTGAACTTGGAGTTTAATATTAAATAAATAATTTAAATTAAAAGATATGTAGTCTGACAAGCCTCCACTACTAACTAGAGAGCCATTGGGATGACCCCCGTACGCAGATGAAATTTGTAATAAAGGAACTAAAGTAACTATTATCAAGAAACTAAGAATCTGATGAAGTGGGTCCTTGGGCTATGAGGCCTCACCGAATATTGAGATACATAAAATTATGTCCATGATTAATGTGTTGCTGGAAACGAGCACTAGAACCTACGTTATAAGACAATGCAACACATAGACATATATCTATGGGTCAGTACTTTGAAATATACAGTGTACATGGGGGTGAATGCATAATTAAAATAGAAACTAAATATATGCATATGCTTTCTACACCAATGCATGCTAAGTGTAGAGGAATCACCTTGGACTTGATCAAAATAAAAGTCTTTATGATTATAAAACATGAGTAACAAGGTATACTGAATAAAGGTAGTGAGTCATTACACTTTGTTTCTAAAATCTTTACTTTTAATCTTTCTTATGGGAGTTTCTTCTAACCGACATAAACCATGTGAACGATCATGGAATCCAATATATTACCAATATTAGGAAGAGCTATCCTACCCTTGAAATCATAATAGAACCTTAAACTAGGTGATCACTAAACTTAACCACCATTGGGACATAAACCAATGGTGTCTTATAGTTTTCATTAATTTAGGATACGCTCATCCACATTCCCTTATCGGTGCTAAATACTACTCCTAGAATACATATATGCTTATACTTAAGAAATCCACCTTAAAATAGCATAAGGGTTTATAGAGTGAAAACATGTTTTGCTTATCTTTTCTTAAATCATAATAAGAAGCAACACTTATGGATTTCATGTCTATCTTATATCAAAAGATCAAATTGAACTTTAATCATACTGTAATACATATGACTAAAGCTCAAAGCTTAGTTTTTGTTGTAAACTCAATGCTTATACTTAAGCCTTGAAATTCATATTTTCGTTCATAAAACTTATAACAAACTATCATGCTTAATACTTACATAGAAAACTTTCATAAAAAATTCAACAAACTGTTTAAATTCAAATCAAAATAGCCATCTTGCAATTCAAAATCTGAATAGAGGGAAACTCTTATGCACTTAAGTCCTTCAAACACATGATAATGTTAGACTTCAAAAGATGAGACCTTAGGCATGAACCACTATTAAAAACATGAAAAATTCAAATTTAAAGATCAAGTTATTTGAGAACAAGGATGAAAGTGTATCCTTGTTCAAAATCCCACATACATGGATTTACTTGACTTTTAAAGAGATCCTGAACTTAGAGACTTAGGAGATCTTCTTGTGGGGAAAAGCCTAGCCTTTAGTTCTTGTGAATGTGAGTATAAGTAGTGCTGTTAATCAACTAAGAATAGGGGAAAGTAATGCCTCTCTTAAGTTATAAGTCGTGCGTTTGAAGTTTTAAGAGAAGAAAAGACTAAATGGTCCCTAAACTGAACTTATAGAAACTTGACTATCACTCATCACGAGTCACTCACAACTCATAACATATGGTTATGAGTGGACCTAGAAATTCGTAACCTTGGTAGAAACAAAGAAAGTATGCACTATTCTGGCATCATATCTAATGACTCGTAATATGTCACTACGACTTGTAGCAACATATCATAACTTGGATAGAAACTTAGAGAACCAACACTGCTAACCTTACAAACCTCACTATAAGGCTCATAACATCATGTAACAACTCTTAGGGTTGAGTCGTCAAGTGATCAAAAACTTCAATCATTCCACATTGCCTTGGTTAAGACTTGAGAGATGAGTCGTAAGTTCTACAATGACTTAAAAGCATGGGGTGTAACAACAATACAACTACATTGGTGGGAAAGTCCAACCAATTGACAATTTCACAATTCAAAGATGTTTTTATAAGTAGGTTGAGAAAAATAATTATTCAAAACCAATTCCAATTTCAAAGCATCAATAGGGGGTAACAATGACCCCTTAGTTTGTTTACCATTCCCATGCACCCATAAGTTCAAAACTATTAATAAAGAATAATCAATGCATAATAAATCATGAGAAAACAATTAAGGAATCCACCATGTCAAAACCCTTAACCACACCAAACCCACATTAAAAATTCATACAATTAAACCATGTAAAACACATGCTTTTCATAAAATACAAATTGGGGAAGAGTAACAAGCCCAAACCACTAAGATCTACAAAAATAAATCAACTCATGAGCCCTTAGAAAATCAACTTCTTTGAAACCCTAAGTATCTTTCTTGAGAGATTTTAGAGAGTTTTGAGATTGTTTCAATTGAGTTATGAATGAAAATAACCCCTTTTAGTGCTTTATGGTCATGGGGTTTGAGTAGGTGAAAAGGTAATTTAATACCATAATGAAAAGAATGAAAAATTACCGTCAAATCACTACGGTTGTCCTTGTGACTCGTAGGGTATCCTTATGACTCGTAAGGTCCCTCTTATAGTCTGGATAGTGTCCATGTTTGTAGCACCCTATATTTTGCGTGTACTATTCTACTTATGTGTCACTTGATATAGACTTACAGGATAGGCAATGGGGTCAGTATCCTATGTGATATAGACTTATAGAATAGGCAATGGGCTCGGAATTCCCACATATATTAAAACATGGTACGATCAAGTTACCATCAATGAGAGTATTTAAACTTGTGCCCGTAAGTAAGTATTTGAGTCTAAAGGATGAAGTAACCCACTTTAAATAAGTTTTAAGTTTAACTAAAAGTATTTTGATCTTAAAAGAGATTAAAATATTAAGGTGCTTGCTTGGCTTATTTAAGATAGTAGGTGAGTCACCTACTTGAGCCATGTGTATCAAGTTACCAATGGACCAGATTTAGGGCCTACATTAATAGGTTAATTTAATTCCCCAAACTAAGTCAAATAATTTTTGAATAAAATGAGCAGCCCAATACCAAATCTGCCCCAAAAGCCTAATACATTAAAGGCCCATTTTGGACTTGAATAAAGAAAGTAGGTGCATCACCTACTTTGACCTTTTGACCAACCTAATAGCTAAGTATATACATCACCTATTAAGGCTTCCTTGACCAGATTGTTGGGATAAATACACCACATCCTACTTAAATTAATTCTGGCCCAAATTAAAGAAGTGAAAAGGAGGAGAATGTGCAGCCAAGGCCCAATAGTTTTTGATCTACAAAGGCCCTATATAATAGGAAAGTAGGTGAATCACCAACTTGAAAAATAATGGCCCAAAATAGCCAAGAAGTCGGCCAAGAGTAGCTCTTTTAAAAGGGATTAAAACCAGCTTCTTTAGCTAATTTTAACTTAAACAAAAAAATAGCTTTCTAGGTTTTCTCTCTTGTTCTCTCTTAGTATAAAACAACCTTATAATTCCACTAGGGTTCTTGGGATTTATCTTTATTTCAAGATAAAGGAATCAAGCTATTGAAGAGGTATACATTAGAGGATAAACTACCATAAAAATTAAGGTATGGCTACTATCCATTTTTCCCTTTTTCTATATACGTGTGTTGGGAGAGGATTATGTATATATTGTTGTTAAGAATCCAAGGGGTGGTGATTTAAATTTTTGGTTGCCATATTACGGGATATTTGGGGCTATTTTGGATCTGTTTTATGTATATATTGGGCACTACTTTGTTAATGTTGGGGGAAAAGTGTAAATAGTTTTCATTGAAAGGTAGAAAAAGGGTATAGTGGTACACCACCAAATTGAATATCGCATAAGTTTACTGCCCACACCACTTGATATACTATTTTGAGAGTATAATAAAGACAAAATTGTTAAGGGGGGATCTTATAAGAAGTTACATTGAATGTGAATGTAATAAGAGAAGAAAGAGTTTGAAAGAACACCCTTAGATTAGTTAATTATGGGTTACTACCCGATTACTATTTTAGCAAGTTTAAATGGCATGAATGTGTTAATTAGCTATTAATACTAGTTTTATGCTATTATAGATTAGTAATCTAAAAGGGAGGATGTTAAGTAATAGTATGATCAGTTGTGTAGCAAGGTATGTATGGTTCATCGATCCTATCCTCTTTGGCATGAATCTTACTCCCTTGTTACAAAGTAAACTTCCTAACCGTTATTCCTTTCAAATTATACTTAAATACAACGTACAACCTCCAAGGTGGCTAACAACCTTATTCTAACTTGTTAGGTTGTTAAATCTCCCAAAGATGTGATTGTTACTAGATCTATCCATTTTCCCTTCTAAATACTAGTATGATATAGGTGTTTTCAGCAATAAGCTTTATGAGTTGTTCTCTTAGTCAACATGACCTATGGTTTTAGTTAAACTCCTATGTGTTATATTCCTATTACTGTTGTATCCTGCCTCATTGCTACTGGATTAGTGAGTATTTGTATACCTTTTGCTACTGGTCTAAAGTTCCAAATCTAATTCATGACCACCAAAACAACAACTTTAAAGATAAAAATAATAATCTAAAGTGATTCTATATATTCCTGGGTGGTATCTCAGGGGTGAAAGAAACACCTAGCATGGGTCATCCCAACATTACGGGTGGTATTCCAGTGGTGAAATAAAATCCTAGAATGGGTTGATCCCGATTTGTGTACTTGTAAGGACCGTATCCCAGGGGTTAAAATGCCTAGCGTGGGTCATCCTCTTTTACCACTAATCAGTTGGTCATTTGCATTACGCCTTATAATTTTATAAAGTAAAGAGAAATAAAACAAAGTAAAGAATGTAATGTACATAATCCCATAAGTACAAGCAAAGTTGGTATTCTATCCTTATCTTTATAGTTGATAACTAATTTTGTTGAGTTCTTATTTATTTATAGTCATTTCATACCGTACATACTCAGTACACTCCTTGTATTGATATCCCTCTTGGGGGGGGGGGGGGGAGCAACTATGTTTCATGCCTCAAGTACAGATACTCTAGCTAGTAGGCCACCCCAGTAGGAGCACAGGACATCCAGCGGCTATTGGTGAGCTCCAAGTTGATTCAGATCTTTTCGAGTCTGTTATATGTATTTTGGTATTGTATAACAGTTATAATAAAGGAGGGGTTTTTTCCCGACCTTAACTAAGTCCACATGTCATTTAGAGTCTTTACAAAATAATGTAAAGTTAAGAGCGGTAGTATTGTGTTCTTTTAACGTTGTGGCCCCAACAACCAAGTCTTGTATATGTAGGTTTGGACTTACTTAAGTGGTTTATTTTTTATCAATGCATCATATCCATACTGGTAGGACCTTTGAATTTCATAGTTACATGCATCAAAAGTACAGGGTTATGAGTTGGTTCTCCTAGATGCTATGACTAAGGGTGCCTGACCGTCCCAATAAGATTTGGGGCATGACAAAAATGGCAGCAGGGAAGGTCATCCTAGGGAGTCATCTGCAAAGACGTGTCTATGTAGAGTCTTGCTTATGGATGTGTTGTGCTCCACATCTCTTAGTAGGAGGCTACGAGGCATTTAGGAGTTGTTTCTTTTCTTCATTCCTTAGATCGTGCTATAACACCATAATATAGGCTGATTTGTATTTAACCTTAAATATTTTTTTTCTTAATATAGTAAAGGTTCTGATTACAAGAAGGAGTAATAGTAAGTAAGTAGATGTGGCTGCTGGAGAAGGGACAAGTAAAACACCACCTAGACATGTTGACAAAGTAAGGCTCAAGGTGAATTTACATCACGGAGTTATTCTACTCCTCCATCTCTAGAAGAGCTAAGGAGGAGAGGATTTACCTCAGAGTCACCTATTAATGCTACTGAGCAAGATTTATGGAATGCGGTGCAATTATTAAGATGTATAGTTACTGGACAAGGTCAAGGACAAGCTGGTCCAACTATAGGTACCAGTGGTGTAGATAGGGTAGCTAGTTTACGGACATAGGGTTTCCTTAAATTAGACCCTCCTTAATTTATTGGGTTAGATCCTAATGAAGATTTACAAGACCTTATTGATTAGATTCAAAGGGCTTTAGATGTTATGCATATATTTAGTAAAGAGACAGTTGAGTTAGCAGTATATCGATTAAAGGGTGTGGCTATATTGTGGTATAAAGCATGGAAAAAATAAAGGGGTATAGATGTACCTTCAGCTAGTTGGGAAGACTTCAAAACAATATTTCTTGATCATTATCTACCATTCGAGATTCAATAGACCCATGCAGATCAGTTCTTAAATCTTCACCAAGGGAACATGAGTGTGAGAGAGTATTGTCTTCAATTTAATTCTTTGGCTAGGTATGCTCCTAATATAGTGGCTACTATAGAGGATAGAGTTCATCGATATGTCGATAGATTGGACCCATATTTGGTTAGATATTGTACCATTGCTTCCTTGAATAATACATGGATATAGAAATAATAGAAGCTTTTGCATAAAAAATGGAGGATCAAAGGCAAAAAAGGACACAAGAGTTGGGGAGAGAGCATTCCAAGAGGGCTAGATCAATGGGACAATTTTCTCTATCTCAAAGTGAATTCAGGCCTCAATTTTTCAATAGAACCCCTAGACCATCACCTTCTTACTCCATATCAAGTGATACATCCTGATCCTTAGGGTTTAGGGGAATTCAATTAAGGCAAAGAAGTGAGAGTCAAGGTTCACAAGTAGCAGGGTATCGAGAGCAGGAAAGTACAATCCAACCAAGACTCCTCGATAGCTTTGTTAGCATTGTGTAAGGAATCATTTAGGTGCATGTAGGTTAGGGACAGATGCTTGTTATTGGTGTGGAACACCGAGACATATAATAAGAGATTGTCGAAAAGGGGCATGGCTGGTATGTCACAACCTACTGGATCTACTATTGCATCATCATGCCCAGTTCTTTATTTTGGTAGGGGTCAACAGATACCTACTGTTCATTGTAAAGGTGTTAAGGGAGATAGTTCTAGTGGTGTTCAGAATCGTACATATGCTCTAACGAGTTAGCAAAATTTGGAGGCTTCTCCTGATGTGGTTACAGGTACATTGTCCATCTTTTTGCATAACGTATATGCATTAATTGATCTACATTATCATATGTCACTCTCTTAATTCCTGGAAAGTTTAAAAAAACACCAGAGTCACTAGCTAAGCCGTTCAAGGTGTCTACACCAATTGGCGAGTCTATTATAGCTAGAAGAGTTTACCAAAACTGTATAGTAACTATTTGTGATCGTGATACATTAGCTGACCTTGTGGAGCTAGAAATGGTAGATTTTAATATTATAATGGGTACGGATTGGTTGTCTTCTTGTTATACCACAGTGGATTGCCGAGCCAAGAGGGTGCATTTCTATTTTCCAAAGGAAACAGTCCTTGAGTGGAGGGCTAATATTAGGGAACCAAGGGTTAAGTTTGTTTCTTATATTAAGGCAAAGAAGATGATGTACAAAGGATACATATGTCATCTATTAAGGGTGGAGGATATAGAGGCGGAGTCACCAACCCTTCAATCCATCTCAGTAGTAAATGAATTTCTTGACATATTTCCTGAAGAGCTTTGGGGTTTACCTCCAGAAAGAGAAGTAGAGTTTGGTATTGATGTTATCCCAGGTACTCAACCAATTTCTATTCCCCCGTATAGAATGGCCCCTGCAGAATTACGTGAATTGAAGAAACAATTAAAAGATTTATTGGTAAAGGGTTTCATAAGTCCTAGTATTTCTCCTTGGGGAACACCCATGTTTTTTGTACGAAAGAAAGATGGCACATTAAGAATATATATTTAATACTGACAATTGAATAAGGTGACAATTAAGAACAAATATCCCCTTTCTAGAATTGATGATTTGTTTGATCAGTTACAAGATACTAAGTGCTTCTCAAAGATTGACTTGAGGTCAGGTTATCACCAACTAAGACTGAAGGAGAAACAGATTCCTAAAACGGCCTTTCGAACACGATATGGTCATTTTGAGTTTTTAGTGATGTCATTTGGGCTAACTAACAAACCTGACAGCTTTCATGGATTTGATGAATAGAGTGTTTTACCCATTCTTGGATGTATTTTTATCATATTTATAGATGATATTCTGGTGTATTCAAGATTGGAAGAAGACCACGCTAATCATTTGCGACAGGTGTTACAAATTCTTTGCGATCGTAAGTTGTATGCGAAGTTCTCCAAATAAGAGTTTTAGTTAAAATCAGTAGCATTGTTGGGTCATATTGTATTGGATGAAGGAATAAGAGTTGATTCTCAAAAGACAGAGGCAGTGAAGAAGTGGCCTAGACCCACAACGCCTACGAAGGTTCATAGTTTCCTAGGCTTGGCAGGTTATTATAGAAGCTTCATTGAGAGGTTTTCTTCCATTTCTGTACCTCTAACAAGGCTAACACACAAAGAAGCCAAGTTTTAATGCGATGAAACATGTGAAAGAAGTTTTCAATATCTAAAAAATAAGTTGACTTCTACACCAATATTGGTACTTCCGGAAGGCACAGAAGGCTATGTGGTATATTGTGATGCTTCAAAAGTTGGCTTATGATGTGTTTTGATGCAATATGGTAAAGTAATAGCTTACACCTCAATAGAGTTTCAGCCACATGAGAAAAATTATCCAACACATGATCTTGAGCTAGCAGCAGTTATATTTTCTTTAAAAATATGGCACCACTACTTGTATGGAGTTTATGTTGATATAGATACCGATCATAAGAGTTTGCAGTACCTATTTAACCAGAGGGACCTAAATTTATGGCAGCAAATATGGCTTAAACTGTTAAAAGACTATGATATTGATATCTTAAATCATCCAGGGAAAGCAAATATGGTAGACGATGCTCTATGTTGTAAGGCCATGGCAGATAATTATAGGCATCCCATGGAAAATCAAGGGATAACTAAAGATCTACACCAATTAGCTAGCTTGGGGGTTCACCTTCTTGAATCTTCAGATAAAGGCATTATTGTGTAAAATGCAGCAGAATCCTCATTAGTAGCCGAAGTTAAAGGGAAGCAATACATAGATCCTATTCTTTTACAACTTAAGCAGAATGTACAACAAGGTAAGACAAAGGTATTTGAGCTTACAGAAGAGGGAATACTTCGGTGCCAAAATAGATTGTGTGTACCTAATGTAGATGGGCTAAGGAAATGAATTATGATAGAGGCGCATCATTCAAGATATTCCATTCATCTTGGTTCAACTAAAATGTATCATGATTTTAAAGAGGTGTATAGGTGGGGTGACATGAAAAAGAACATTGTAGAATTTGTAGCTGAATGTCCAAATTGTCAACAAGTTAAGGTAGAACACCAAAGGCCAGGAGGTTATATGTTGCACTTGATATAGATTACGGGATAGGCAATGGGCTTGGTATTCTATGTGATATTGACTTATGGGATAGACAATGGGCTCGGAATTCCCACATATATTAAAACATGGTACGATCAATTACCGTCGACAAGAGTATTTAAACTTGGGCCCATAAGTTAAGTATTTGAGTCTAAAGGATGAAGTAACCCACTGTACATAAGTTTTAAGTTTAACTAAAAGTATTTTGATCTTAAAAGGGAATAAATTATTGAGGTGCTTGCTTGGTTTATTTAAGCTAGTAGGTGAGTCACCTACTTGAGCCATGTGGATCAAGTTACCAATTGGCCAGATTTAGGGCCTACATTAATGGGCTAATTTAAGACCCCCAAACTAAGTAAAATAATTATTAAATAGAATGAGCAGCCCAATACCAAATATGTCCCAAAATCCCAATACATTAAAGGCCCATTTTAGACTTGAATAAAGTAAGTAGGTACATCACCTACTTTGACGTTTTGACCAACGTAAAAAATAAGTAGGTGCATCACCAATTAAGGCTCCCTTGACCAGCTTATTTGGCCATATACACTACCACCTACTTAAATTAATTCTGGCCTAAATTAAAGAAGAGAAAAGAAAGAGAATGGGCAACCAAGGCCCAATAGTTTTTGATCCATAAAGGCCCTATATAATGGGCAAGTAGGTGCATAACCTACTTGAAAAATTATGGCCCAAAATGGCCAAGAAAGTTGGCCAAGAGCAGGTCTTTTTAAAGGGATTAAAACCAGTTTCTTTAGCTCATTTTAACTTAAACAAAAAAAATAGCTTTCTAGGCTTTCTCTCTTGTTCTCTCTTAGTTATACAGCAGCCCTATAATTCCACTAGGGTTCTTGAGATTTACCTTTCTTTCAAGCTAAAAGAATCAAGCTATTAAAAAGGTATACATTATAGAATAAACTACCACAGAAATTAAGGTTTGGCTACTGTCCATTTTTCCCTTTTCCTATATACGTGTGTTGGTAGAGGATTGTTTATATATTTTTGTTATGAATCCAAGAGGTGGTGAGTTCAATTTTTGGTTGCCATATTACAGGATATTTGGGGTTGTTTTGGATCTGTTTTATTTATATATGTTGGGGCTGCTTGGTTGATGTTGGGAGAAAGGTGTAAATAGTTTTCATTGAAAGGTAGAAGAAGGGTATAGTGCTACACCACCGAATTGAACGTCGCGTAAGTTTACTGCCCACACCGCTTGGTATAATATTTTGAGAGTACATAAAGACAAAACTGTTAAGGGGGATCTTATAAGAAGTTACATTGCATGCAAATGTAATTGGAGAAGAACGAAGGTGAAAGAACACCCTAGGATTAGTTAATTATGGGTACTGCCTGATTACCATTTTGGCAAGTTTAAATAGCATGAATGTGTTAATTATCTATTAATACTAGTTTTATGATATTGTAGATTATTAATCTAAAAAGGAGGACGTTAAGTAAGAGTATGATCAGTTGTGCAGCAAGGTATGCATGGTTCATTGATCCTATACTCTTTGGCATGAATCTAACTCCCTCGTTACAAAGTAAACTTCCTAAGCGTTCTTCCTTTCAAATTACACTTAAATGTAACATACAACCTCCAAGGTGGCTAACAATTTTATTCTAACTTGTTAGGTTGTTAAAGCTCCTAAAGATTTGTTTATTACTAGATCTGTCCATTTTCCCTTCTAAACACTAGTATGATATAGGTGTTTTCAGCAATAAGCTTTATAAGTTGTTCTCTTAGTCAACATGACCTATGGTGTTAGTTAAGCTTCTATGTGTTATATTCCTATTACTGTTGTATCCTACCTCATTGCTACTACATATAGTGAGTATTTGTATACCTTTTGCTACCGGTCCAAAGTTCTAAATCTAATTCATGACCATTAAAACAATAACTGTAAAGATGATAAGAATAATCTGAAATGATTCTATATATTCTTGGGTGGTATCCCAGGGGTGGAAGAAACACCTAGAATGGGTCGATCCTAACATTACGGGTGGTATCCCAGGGGTTTAAGGAAAGAGTAGCATGGGTCGATCCCAATTTGTGTACTTTGGAGGACTGTATCCCTGGGTTTAAAATGCCTAGCATTGGTCATCCTTTTTTACCACTGATCAGCTGGTCATTTGCATCACGCCTTATAATTTTATAAAGTAAAGAGGAATAAAACAAAGTAAAGGATGTAATGTACATGATCCCATAAGTACAAGCAAAGTTGGTATTCTATCCTTATCTTTATAGTTGATAACTGATTTTGTTGAGTTCTTGTCTTATTTATAGTCATTTCATGCTGTACATGCTCAGTACACTCCTTGTATTAACATGCCTCGTGAGGGGGACACTATGTTTTAGGCCACAGGTACAGGTACTCCAGCAAGTAGGCAACCCCAGTAGAAGCACAGGACATCCAGTGGCTATTAGTGAGTTGTAAGTTGTTTCGGAGCTTTCCGAGTCTGTTATATGTATTTTGGTTTTGTATGATAGTTATGAGAAAGGCGGGGTTTTGTCCCTACCTTAACTAAGTCCATGTGTCTTTTAAAGGCTTTGCAGACTAATGTAAAGTTAAGTGTGGTAGCATTATGTTCTTTTAACGTTGTGGCCCCAACGGCCAAGTCTTGTATATGTAGGTATGGACTTACTTACGTGGTTTATTTTTTATCAATTCATCGTATCCATACTAGTAGGACCTTTTAATGTCATAGTTACATGCATCAAAAGTACAGGGTTACGAGTTAGTTCTCGAAGACTGCTACGACTACGAGTGTCTATCCTCCCAATAGGATTTGGGGCGTGACAATAATCACCATCATATTCTTGGATATAAGTCGTACCATACGACTCATACTCAGTCATTATGACCGCATAGTCCAGTCGCTATCAAGGCAAAAATAATCGGGCATCACACTAGTCAGGTTATGGAAGATACCATATGACTCATTATGAGTCCATACTACTCATTGTGAGATACTTTTACTCATAACAGAAAACTTAGCCATACACACTGGTCATGCTACGATTTGGGTCCTACCACTCATCAAGACTCCCTATGACTCGTAGGGTGATTTGTAGTTAGGACAATAAGGAAAAATTTTATAAATTTTCAAGGACCAAAAATCTAGGGTGTTACACTCTCCCACCCCCCCTTAGGATCATTCATCATCGACTGATGAGACAAGGTATCCCTTAGCACAATTTAACACAAAAACACCCTACTCTTACCTTTAACAAAGACAACAATTCAAAGAGATCAAGGAATTCATAATTTTGTTTAACAAAGTTATAAAACAAAGGTGCTAAGGTATACATATACCTTTCGCACGATTATCCAGAACGGGAAACAAGAATGGGTACTTGGACTTCATGTCCTCTTCAGCTTTCCAAGTAGCTTTTTCACACTTTTGGTTCCACCACAGAACCTTTACTGAATCCGCGTTCTTTGCCGCAACCAACGAAATTGCATATCTAAGATCTCCATTGGTATTTCCTCTTATGACAAGAAGTATGAAATGCCAACACTCTCCAAAGGAACTACCATGGAGTAATCACCTATGCACTTCTTCAACATCGAAACATGAAAGACAGGGTGAATGGAACTCAAACTCAAAGACAATTCAAACTCATAAGCCACCTTGCCTACTCGCCTCAAAATAAGGTATGGACCAATATAACAAGGACCGAGCTTCCCCATCTTTCCAAACTGCATCACCTCTTCATGAGAGACACCTTCAAGAATAACAAATTAACCTCATCAAACACCAAGTCCCTTCACCTCACATACACATAGGACTTTTGGCGACTTCGGGTAGTCTTAAGCCTATCCAAAATCACCTTCACCTTCTCCATAGCTTGGTAAACAAAGTAAGGACCATACAACCTATTCTCACCGACCTCAAACTACCGAATAAGAGACCTACATATCCTACCATACATAGCTTCGAATAGAGCCATCCCAATACTCGAGTGATAACTATTAATATAAGCAAACTCAATGAGAGGCAAATGGTTAACCCAACTACCACAAAAATCGATCACACGGGACTTTAACATATCTTCAAAAGTTTGTATCATCCTTTTCTCTTGTCCATCCATCTGCGGGTGGAAGGAGGTGCTAAGGTTCACCTTAGTCCCCAAACCTCTCTAAAAGGAATGCTAGATATGTGATAAGAACTGAGTGCCTTAATCAGATAT
Organism: Capsicum annuum; assembly: GCF_002878395.1. Classification (NCBI taxonomy): domain Eukaryota; kingdom Viridiplantae; phylum Streptophyta; class Magnoliopsida; order Solanales; family Solanaceae; genus Capsicum; species Capsicum annuum. The sequence continues at coordinate 103,878,546 of NC_061111.1, read as the reverse complement.
GATGAAAACTAAAGCACTATTCAACTTTATGATCTCCTTAATGAAATGCCTAACCTAATCTTCTGCTGAATAACTAGTCTTTACTGGCAAGAATTGAGTAGACTTAGTCAGCCTATCGATGATTACCTAAATAAAATCAAACTGATGGCGAGACCGCAGTAGAACAATAGCGAAATCCATACTGATCACTTCCCATTTTCACATAGGCAATTCAATCTCATGAGACAACCCACAAGGCCTCAAGTGCTCCACATTCACTTGCTGACAAACCAAACACTTAGCCCCAAAGATGGCCACATCCCTTTTTAGGTTATTTCACCAATTAATTTCTCTCAAATCATGGTACATCTTTGTAGAACAAGGATGAAAAGGAACACATAATCTACTTTGATACCTCAAGGTACCACCACCACCAATCTTAAAATCCATCACCTTTTGTCTACCTACATCATCCTTAATGTATATTAAGATAGGGTCCAAGACTTGCTTCTTCTTCACCTTAGGACCAAGAGATGACATTACCACCATATGTACAAACAAGCTACTACCCTCAAAGTCCAAGAGGTAAAATCCAAGATTAGACAAGCCGTGACTATCATTCACCAAGCCTTACTTCTTCTCATCAACATGAGATAAACTTACCATAGATAACCTGCTAAGAGAATCAACAACCACATTAGCCTTACCTGGATGATAATGAAAACTCATATCCTAGTTCTTGAGAACCTCAATCCATCACCTCTGCCTGAGATTCAACTCCTTCTTGATGGACACATATTGAAAACTCTTATGGTCTGAGAAGATGTCAACATGAACCCCATATAAATAGTGGTGCCAAATCTTGCAAAGACCACAACCAATAATTCCAAATCATATGTCGAATATTTTTCTAATGCACCTTCAACCGCCTAGAATCAAAAGAAACCACCTTATTATTCTACATCAACACACACCCTAGTCTAACCCGAGATGCATGATAATAAATAATAAAAACATTGGTACCCACGGGTAGGGTCAAACTTAGAGCCAAAGTTAAATTATCTTTCAACTTTTCAAAACTACCGTCACAATTGTCGGACCATATGAACTTCACCTTTTTTGAGTTAACTTAGTTAATGGGGCTGGAATAAAAGAAAAACTTTCCACAAACCTTCTATAATAATCGGCTAAACTCAAGAAGTGCTGAATATCAGCTAGAGTTGTGGGTCTAGGCCACTTCTTAACCACCATAATCTTCTGTGCATCCACCATGATCTATTTACTAGAAATAACATGACCCAGATAATTCACATACTTACAATACTTTGCATACAACCGCAGATCTTTCAAGGTTTAGAAGATAAGGAAAAAATGATCGACATGATCCATCTCACTCTTGGAATACACCAAAATATCATTAATTAACATAATGACGAACAATTCCAAGAAATAATGGAATAACCTATTCATAAGATCCATGGATGTCATCGAGGCATTAGTCAAATCAAAAGACATCACCAAAACTCAAAATGACCATATAGAGTTCGAAAAGTAGTCTTAGGGATATCCACTTCACTAATCTTCAACTGAAGGTAGCCCAACTGAAGATCAATCTTAGAAAAGCACTTAGCTCCCTGAAGCTAGTCAAATAGGTCATCAATCCTAATAAGTACATACTTATTCTTTACTGTCATTCTATTCAATTGGTGGTAATCTATATACATCCAAATAGACCAATATTTTTTACGTATGAAAAGAACTGGAGCACCCCACAGAGAAATGCTAGGGTGGATAAAACCCTTATTAAAAAGATCTTTCAATTGCTCGTTATGTTTTTTCAACTGAGTCGGAGCCATTAGGTAAGGAAGAAAAGAGATAGAACGAGTGTCCAACAGAAGATCAATCCCAAATCAATTTCCCTATCGGGAAGAGCTCCAGGAAAATCTTTAGGAAACACCTTGGGAAACTCACAGACCACAAGGACAAAATCTAAGGAAGTACCTTCAAATCTAGAATCCTTTACGTGCAATAAATTGTAATGACACCCCTTGGAAACAAATTCTCAGACCCTAAGATACGAAATGAACCCTCTCTTAGGCACTAGGAAACACCTTTCCACTCAATAATGGGTTTATTTGGGAACTAAAAATTGACCCTTTGGTTCTGACAATCAAGAGACGTATAGCAAGAGTACAACCAATCCATCCCCAAAATCACATCAAAATCAAACACGTCCAACTCTATCAGATCCACCAACATCTTCTTACCACAAATAAATACTACACAACCCCTATAGACTCTTCTAGCCATAATAAAGTCACCCACCAGTGTAGACATAAAAAAAAGATCCAAAATACACTCAGGATCAAAACCAAAATGAATAGATACATAAGGGGTCATATAAGAGAGAGTAGACGCGGGATCAAGTAGATAATATACTTCATGGGAGAAGGGTTTTAGTGTACTAGTAACAACATCCAAAAATGACTTAGAATCTTAGCGAGTGGCAAGAGCATACAGACAGTTTTAACCAATGTCAAAGATCAAAGTATCACCTATTGGTGCGGGAGCAGAAAAAACAACAACCGATACTTTTTTAACCCTGGTAGCAACATCGCTCGAAGGACAGTTCCTCTGAATATGGCCAACCTGACCATATCTAAAAATCTTAATTCTTCCCTTATAAAAAAATACATTATGCACCTGCCTATAGAAATAACAAGGGGGATAAGATGGATCCAATTGTGCCCCACTATTCTGAGATAGGGTAACTTATGTATTAAACCCATTATTGCTATGAAAACGACGTTATTAGACGACTTAAGATATGGAGCACTAGCTGTAAAATATGAACCATAATTTCCCCACTTCTTCTTTGACTATTGCCTTCCATCTCTACCACTATTCTACTGGCCACCACCTTATTTAGGAAATCGAGATCTCTTACTCTGCCTCTCCCCAACTTTGGCTTGATTCTTCTTTTCAGCTTCAACCTACTGTACCACAAGCCTAGAGATATCCACGTCACTATTAATCAAGGTGGCCTTACACTCCAACACCAAATCTCAAGAATATCCTAAAGTAAATTTCATCATCTTAGCCCTTACACTAGATATTAGCTCAGAAGCATAGCGAGACAACTTGTGAAACTTCAAGGCATACTTCTTCATAGTCATCTTGCCCTATCTAAAATTCACAAACTCTTCAACCTTCACCTCTCTCAACTCCTAAGGAAAGAAACGATCATGAGAAGTACCAAAGAAATCCTCCCATAAATCCAACTCCACATCATCACCCCCATACTTATCCCACACCTCATAGCATTGAAAAGCCACATCATTTAACAAGTATACAATGAATTCCACACCCTCAGAGTCAGAAGCATACATCACATGGAGAACTTCTTCATCTTATTTATGAACCATTGAGGATCTTCCTCAACCTTTGAACTGATAAAGGTCAAAGGATTAAGCCTCATAAACTGGACAACTTTAGTGCCCTTAGAAGAGCTCACAACAGCACCAACAGTACCTAACTAACACGACTGAGATGTCAACAACTAGGTCAATAGATTAACGGAGCGGCGAAACTTAACATTGGTAATATCTCCTAGAGGTGATCGAGTAAGAGTGTTAACAGTGAGAGAAGGATTAGTGCGGACTAGTGGAAATCCACTAGGGCAATCAAAAGCAATGACCCTAGACTGAGTCTACAGCTTGAGTAGGACAAGCCACATCCATATTATCCTCAAGAAGGATAGAAGAGTTTCGACAAATATTATATCTTCTTAGCGGCATGATCATAAAAGAGAACACAACCTTATAAGTATAGACATCAAGACCTTAGACTTTATAGCCTGAAAGTAGATCACAAGAAAGGGAAATATTCCAAAATACCTCGTAGCCGAAGTGTGGCATTCTACATACCCATAAAAGAGACTCTACTTGACACGACTTTATGGACACCTAATGAACCCAAACCTAGGTTCTGATACCAACTTTGTCACGACCCAAACCAGCTGGATCGAAGACCACCCACTACACCTATCCAAACAAAACACTATGTCTAATAGAGGCTGAATTCCAAACATATAATAAGATAGAATAATATACGCTCAAAGATTTTAGGATATGTCTACTGGTGATAATCATTAAAAACAAACAACCAACACCATCACCCAAGTCCATAGTAATATCCATAAAGACTTCTAACAAAACCAAAATCAATTAATTGTTAAGACATTCCCTTGCTCTAACAAAGACAATGAAAATGAAAAATATTATTGTAAACTCTTCCATTTGAGTCTAAGAAAAGAATGATAAAAAGACCAAGTCTATCGGAGAATGGAGGTTCACCACTTCACCACCAATGATAGACAAACCATGCCGATCCACCTAACACTGTGCAAAAAAAATAAAAGTATCTGCAATGCCTGCATCGTGTGGGGATACAATGTTCGGAGATAGTTAGTAGGTTGAGCACTAGGTTGCAACTGAGGGGTGGGGTGGGGGTGGGGGTAAGATATTGCCATGATCTATATTTTCTAAATTATTCAAACCAATGCACATAATCATATATATATGTGTGTGTATGTATATATGTTTATATATATATAAACATGTCATGTTGAGAAAGGAAACAAGGAATAGTTTGAAGTAAAACTTTATCCTGCACTATGTAGCTCAACCATCATAAACAGGAACCCACGGGCTATATGGGTTTAGCTTCCCCTTCTGAAAGGGCCCCAGTGCGTTAGCTGTATGGACCATAGATATCAAGAAAGACAAGAAAATGCCCCGAACCTACATCAATCAAAGATAAAATCATATCAATAGTATGAACTATACGCATAGGTCGTCAAGACTAAACCTCATGTTGGTAAACATGATTTTCCAATACAAGTAATCCAAGACCCATAGCTTCACGACTTTGCTACATAACCCCTATAAAGCCCAATTTAAAGCAAGTTTTGCATAACCCACTAATTAATCAATGAACCAACTGTTAAGGCACATATAGGTATTGTCATACCCTTACACTTGAAAACTTATATCTATGCCATAATAGACACATTAACTTAGGGGAATGCCTCAACCCCCTCTGTTCATTAAAGCAAACAAAAGGATACCTCGATCTCTTTTAGTTTATCAAATCAAGTATGGGGGAATACCTCGTCCACCCTTGTTCATTAAATAAAAACATAGCTAACAAGGCCTTTAAAAATCCAAGTTCATTGTTTAACCTTATATGAAATACAATTACATAGGTGGGTAAGTCAAACCAAGTGAAAATTTCATGATTCAAAGCCATTTACAAAAGTGGGTTGAAGTAACACAATTTTTCAAATCAATTTGGGGGAAACCATGACCCCATAGTTTGTTCACCATTCCCACGCACCCCATAAGTTCAAAACTATTAATAAAGCATAATCAATGCATAATAATTCATGGAAAAACAATTTAGAAATCCAACATGTCAAAACCCAACCACACCAAAACCAGCATTCAAAATTAATATAATTAAACCATGTAAAATATATGATTTTTATAAAATATGAATTGAGGAAGAGTAACATGTCTGAACCTCCAAGATTTATGGAAAGAAATCAACTCTTGAGCCTTTAGATGATCAACTTCTTGGAAACCCTAAGTATCTTTCTTGAGAGGTTTTAGAGAGATTTAAGATTATTTTCATTAAGTTATTAATAAGTATAATCCCCTTCAGTGCTTTATGGTCATGGGGTTTGAGTAGGGGAAAAGGGAAATGACTAGAATACCCTTAATAAAAAGACTAAAAAATTGCCTAGTGACCATGGGTGAACTTGCGCCTCGTAAGGTCTTCTTACGACTAGTAAGGTCCCATTTGTAGTCTGGACAGTGTCTATAATCACCAACATTGTCTTGGCTAGGATTCATACCATACGGCTCGTATAAAGTCATTACTACTTGCATAGTCCAAATGTTTTCAAAGCAAAACCAATTGGGCATCACACTAGTCAAATTATGGAAGACACCATACTACTCGTTATGAGTCCATACGACTCATTACGAGAGACTCGTACTCAAAACAAAAAACTTAGCCACACACACTGTTAAAGCTATGATTTGGTTCCTACGACTAGTTAAGATTCTCTAGGACTCATAAAGTAAGTCGTAGTCATGACATTGTGGATAAAATTTTAGCAATGCCCAAAAAATCCCTGGTGTTACTTATGCATACCCTACCACCCCAGAATCAGAAGGTTCATCAGTATACAATACCACAAGGCATAGTCATGACCCATATTTATGCAACCTCCCCATAGTGGCTGATAGACATAAGCGCATACTGGTGCATACTGGTGATAGGCGATGCTCATGAAAGAATGAATGCAAGGTAAACAATAAGTATCACCATCTCATCATCATTACCATCTCCATTATAATTGTAATCATCATGACCATCATCATGATAATCAACCTTTATCCATGTCGGATATCAATGTATATCATAGTTTTCTCTATCCTTATGGGTATCAATATCATTATCATAGTATCCTCCGGCCTTGCTGGGTATTAATATCATTATAACAGTATCCTCCTGCCTTGTCGGTATCAATATCATCATAACAGTATCCTCTGTCCTTGTTGGGTATTAATATCATCATAACAATGAATACTCATATATATAAATATATATTTGGTGCATGGGCTAAAGCCAAGGCTAGAAAGTATGTAAGTTTGTTGCCCCGAGTCATATTCAAGACTAAATCATTATAGAAGTGTAGAAAGGGTTGGATTATCTCATAACCGAAGTAAATAATAGTGTCAAGTCATGAACAGGAATCTGATATGGTCAAATCCTTAAAACATCATTATTAACATAATTTATATATAAGTTATCCAATAAGTTAGGCTATTATTATCGTAGAGAATCCAACTTTATAGGTGAAAATGAGGTTTAACCCTTATTTAGGAAGAACAGTCATAAGATCATATTTCAGCTAGGATAACATTAATTACTGATCTAATAATCATGAATGTACAGAATCTATGCATGCAACTATTAGTATTCAATTAGTGGAGTCATAAGCCTCATATCACATCTTCTTCCATCCCATAAAAGAGAGATTTGTATATTTACACGACCAGAACCAGTGCTAGTCATGTCGAGTATCTCAAGTCCAACCAGGATCGGAGACCACCCCCAGTACCCAACTGCTAACTGCCCTACATCCCATGTCAGATAAATTCCAGACATATAGCAAGATAAGATATTACTAAATTAAAGGCTTGAAAATAAGTCTAAAATAAAAAACAAAAGCCACAACCAATTAACCAATAATTACTAGCATCAACGCTAATACACATACCAATGCTAATACTAATCCCGACATTGCCCGTGCCCATAGTAGTTCGACAAAGCCTCTAACCAAAATCAAAGAATATCTAGTCGGAACATACCTCTGACCATTTACAAAACTAAAACAAAAGAAATAAAAATGACATAAGGAAGTCCATAGCATGAAATGGGGACTTCCAGAGTATGGAAGATCACCACATCAATCTAAATTAAACCTATCCCTAAATCCTAGTCATTGAGCAGAAGGAATGGAAGTATGGCCTAATTTTATATCGTGTGGGGATACAGAGCTCGAAGAAGGTTAGCATAGTGAAATCTAACATGTAATACAGGATAAAGATAAATTAATTCCAATCAATTTAAAACCAAATCAAATAACCATATGCAATCACATATAGATAAATATATGTAATCTAGCATATATTTAAAACTGTAATCTAGATTGTGTAGGTTTACCGTCATAAGTTCAGCTATGGGCTATATGGGTCCAGTGTTACACCTTGACCGGGCCCTAATACGTGTAGCCATATGAATTGAAGATATTATAGAAGGTCAGGGATTCTTGTGTACCCTTTGCCCTCCATGATACATATATACATGTATAGTCTTGGGGGATTCCTGTGTAACCCACAAGCATATGGTCACAAAGTTCAACCTTGATGTTGTCAAACATGAGTTTCAAGTCTCTATCTTTCGGAGTTACACCTTCACAGCTAGCTATCACAACCCCCATTATTGCCCAATTAAAACATTTAGCACATACCTAAACCATAAATTCTAAGAGTCAATTAGTAAGACATTATAAAATGGCATCATTATACCGATTATAGCTTGAAATTAATGTCATTAGCCAACACTTAAGCAATTCCCGTATACCTTACAGACTCCATTATTAAAATCACTTGGGGGATTCTTGTGTACCCCATAATGTTTCATAGTATAATCACTTGGGGGATTCCCTTGTACCCCACATGATTTTCAAAACCACCCATAACCATTTAACCATTTATATCATGCATTAGTTTCATGAATAAATAAAACCAAGAACTTTGGGGGATTCCATTGTACCCCTAATTCGAATTCCCACCTTTCTCATAACTACTAACCAATTTTACAAAACAAGGTTGGGGTCACAACCACTTCAAAAGTCATAATGTTAGAGAAAGTTATCACTACCAAGTTCGACCACTCTACCCATCGACCCACATGTTCAAAACCTTATTTAAAATAAGGAAAACCATAATTAAACCATGGGAAAATATTTTTCAACCATGAGCAATCAAAACCACTGACCTTTTATTTCAAAACCATAACAATACCATGAAAGCCATACATTAAAATATGTACTTTTATTAAAATAACAATGAGGGAGGAGTAACATGCCTTAGACACAAGAAGTACGAAGAGAAATCACCCTTGAAAGCCTAATTGATTAACTTGATAAAACCCTAGCTTTTTCTTGGATAGAGGGTTTAAGAGAGAATCTGAGAGTGTTTTATTGGGAATGATATGTTAATGAAGTCTCAATAGAGGTTATAAGTTGTGGTATGAAAAGAATTTTAAGTGGAAAATGTCAAAAATATTCTCAGCTTAAAAGCTATAAAAAGCCGTCTTTTGTTACAAGTAACACATTGACTTATCACCACATTATATGACTCATAGAGTTGAGTCGTATCCTAGACAGTGAGTTGGACATCTATACACTGTCAATCATATGACTCCATGATCCCACCTGTAAATTGATCCAAAGACTCATAGGGTCTAGTTATAACCAACATAGTGACCAAATGGGTCAAACACTGGACAATCCATGAATTTTCATCACGACTCATGACCTAAAATCATGACTCATAGTGAGCCACTCGTACTCAGAGCCAAGTCAAGCCACTAAATTAATAATTTGGTTAAGGTTTGTCCTAATAACTAGTCACCACCCTTAACGACTTGTATCACCAAGTTGTAACTAAGACAGAAACCCAACCACCATCCAATGGAAACCTTATAATTAGGGTCACCCAACTTATTAAGATAACATACGACTCGTATGATGAGTCTTTACTAGGACAGTGAGCTCAAAGCTCAAGATATTTACAAGGGCCAAAACCCAAGGTGTTTTATTCCCTCCGTCCCACTTGGATCATTCATCCTTGAATAATGGGACAAAGTAGTGACTAGTATGATTAAACCCCAAACATCTCTACTTTTACCTTTAAGATAGAAAATAGAATACAAAGAAATTTACAACTCTTCATTAACAAAGACAAAAAAAAATGTTAAGAACAACACATACCTTAAGCATGATTTTTCAGAATGGGGAATATAAATGGATACTTGGACTTCATATCCTCTTCAGCTTCCTATGTAGTCTCTTCAACCTTGTGGTTCCTCCATAGAACCTTTATCGAAGCTGCGTCCTTAGTCCACAACTGACGAGCCTATTGATCTAAAATTTTAAATAGGACCTCCTCATAAGATAGAATGTTTGATATAACCACCCCCTCTAAGGGAGTAACCATAGAAGGATAACCCATGAACTTTCTCAACATTAAAACATTGAATACTGAGTGAATGGAACACAAACTAGAAGACAACTCTAACTCATACACAAAATGGACAACCTCTCTCAAAACTGCAGGATCTTATGATCCAAAAAGATATCCACATACACACTATACAAATAGTGATGCCAAATTTTCAATACAATAAACAATTCCAAGTCATGAGTCAGATAATTCTTCTCATGCACCATTAATTATCTAGAGGCATAAGTTGTCACCTTTCCATGCTGTATTAACATGCAACCAAACCCCATCCGGGACACATCAAAATAGACCATAAAAGATCTTTTAGTTGATCCTTAAGCTCCTGTAACTCAGCTAAAGCCAATATATATGGGGGAATCAAAATAGAATGAGTGTCCAAAACAAGATCAATCCTAAAATCAATCTTTTTATCAGGAGGGACACCATGAAGGTCATCAGGGTAGACCTCAGTAAATTTATTCACCGCTAGGATGGATTGTATAGAAGGACCTTTTGAGTTAAAATCTTTAACTCAGACCAGATGATAGAGAAACCCCTTGGAGATTAGTGTCCGGGCTCTAAGATAAGATATAAAATCCCCCTTAGGCACTAGAGAACCACCTTCCCACTCATAGAATAAGTGCAACTAATATCTCTCTAATATGATATAAAATTCAACCATGTCTAATTCAAATAGATCCACCAAAGTCTCTTGACAACCCACAAATACCACAAACCTCTATAGACTCTCCTGGAAACCACAGTCACCCACCACGGTAAAAATAGAAAAGGAGTCTGAAATACACTCAAGACCAAAACCAAAATACAAAGCCACATATGGGGTCACATATGAAAGAGTGGACTTCAAATCAAGTAAAAAGTAAACATCATGTGAAAAGAATTTCAACATACCTATAATGACATTAGGCATTGCCTCAGACTCCTGATGTGTAGTAACAACATAGAGTCAGTTCTAACCTGTTCCAGATATAGATTGGGCAACCTTCAGTGTTGGAGCTAAAGACGAGGCAACTGAAACCTTGTTTTCCCCAGAAATAACCTTAGCCACTGGATTGTTTCTCATCATGTGCCCTGGCTGAGTATAATTGAAGCACTTGTCTTTTACCATCAAAGAAACCCAGATGTAATCGACCATAAAATCTACAGAGAGGAAATGATGGTGATGATTGAGCCCTACTAGCCTGAGATTGGCCACCCTATGCCCTATAATTATCGCTACCCTAAAAACTTTTTTCACCAAACGGATTTGGGTAAGAAGAACTAGCCCTCAAGTAAGACCCAAAATTGGTCCACTTCTTTTTGTACAACTTTCCACCATCTCTGCCATGCTATTGTTGACCTCCACCCTACTTAGAAAATCTAAACTTCTTGCTTTACCTCTCCTTTATCTCCATCTTCTTCTCTTTATCTTCCTCAAACTTCTACATGTACACAACTAACCTGGAGATGTCCATGTCCTTGTTCAACAAGGCATCCTTAGTCTCCAAAATCAAATCTCATGCTAGAAACCAACTTGAGAAAATACTGAGATAACTAGTGGAACTTTAAGAAATTTTCTTGACTAACACCTTGCCTTGGTTCAGATTGACAAACTCTTCTTCCTTCACCTTCATTAACTCCTGAGGAAATAAGCGGTCTCATAAAGTATTAGAAAAATCATCCCATAGTATTGACTCAATATTGTCACCCCTTGACTGGTCCTATTCCTCGTACCACTAGTATGCCACATATTTCAATTGATAGGTGGTGAACTCCATGCCATCATCATTAGTGGCATGCATCAGATAAAAGATATTTTCCATCTCATCAAGGAAACTTTGAGTATTATCTATGACTTTAACACTAATTAAGGTTGGAGGGTTCAACCTCATAAACTAGACAACCCTTATGGCTTTAGAAGATGGAGTAATAAAAGAACCACGCTCAAACTAAGAGGTTACCAACTGAGCCAACATATGGATAGACTAACGAAACCCAATATTTATCACGTCATCCTCAAGAGATCAAAAAGTTCTGGAGGGAACTAGTGGAACTATAGAAGGGAAATTAGGAACTGGACCCCTAAACCAAGTCTGGATCCCATAAGTAGGATGTTTCCCATCAACATACCTTGGTTTGGAAAGAGGAGTTCTTGTGAGCTTCAGATCGTCTGGGAGGCATGATCTGAAAAGAGAAAAAAAGTGAATTAGAGAATATTTTAGGACCTTAGACCCTACAACCCAAAAATAGAATACGAGAAAGAGAAATATTTCTAAATGTCTCGAAGCCTCTCTCTAATGAGTGGGGTACGCTATGCATCCTTAAAAGAGAATCTACTTAGCACAGCTTTCTGGACTCCCAATTGACCATGAACCTAGGGCTTTGATACCAATTTGACATGTCCCAAACCAGTCATGTCAAGTTTCTCATGTCCAACTAGGATTGGATACTACCCCTAATACCCAATAGTAACCGCCCTACAACCTATTTTAGATGAATTTCAAACATATAATAAGATAAGATATTATTAAATTAAAGACATAAAAATAAGTCTAAAATAAAAATTAAAAGACACAACCAATTAACCAACCATTTCCAATCCCAATTCTAATACCAATACAAATGCTAACACTAATACCGACACCGACCATGCCCAGAAAATCCAACAATGCCCCCTACCATAGAAAAAACCAAAACTAAAAAAATGAAAATGATATAAAAATGTCCATTGCATGAAATAGGGTATTCTAGATTATGCAATATCACCTCTTCAATTTGACTCAAATTTTCCCCCAAATATGAGTCACTGAGTAGAAGGAATGGAAGTATGGCCGGTTCCTACATTGTGTGGGGATACAATGCCTAAAGATGGTTAGCGGAGTGAATGATAGCATGTAAGTCAAGGAAAAAGACAATGTAATGCCATCAATTTAAAACCAAATCAAATAACTATATGCAATCATATATATACAAATAAATGTCATACCGGGATAGGGAATAAGGTTTAGCATTCAATTAAAACCGTAACCTGGATTGTGTAGCTTTACTAACATAATCCACCAACGGGCTATAATAGGTCCAATGTTACCCCCTAAATAGGCCTCAATGTATGTAGCCACACGAACTAAAGATATCATAAAAGCTTGGGAATTTCTGTGTACCCTTCACCTTCTATGATACATATATACATTTATAGACTTGGGGGATTCCTATGTACCCCACAAGTATATGGTCACCAAAACAATCCTCATGTTAGAAAATATAATTTTCTAGTGTCTGTCCTTCGAACTCATAACTTCATAGCTAGTTATCACACCCATTAAAATATTTAGCATATACTAGACAACCAATTACATGAGTCAATTAGTAAGGCATTGTAAAGTGGTATCGACATACCGACTATAGATTGAAAGCAATGTCATTAGCCAATACTTAGGGGATTCCCGTGTACCCCATAGACTCAATAATTAAAATAACTTGGGGGATTCCTATATACCCCATAAGGTTTTTATTGTATAATCTCTAGGCAGATTCCCGTGTACCCTACAAGGTTTTCAAAACCATCCATAACAGTTAAAACATTTATATCATGCTTTAAATTTATGAAATAAATGAAACCAAGAACTTTGGGGGATTCCCTTGTACCTCTGATTCAAATTCCTACCTTTATCATAACTACTAACTAGTTTTACAATACAAGGTTGGGGTCATACCCACTTCAAAAGTCATAAGTTTAGAGAAAGTTACCATTACCAAGTTTGACACCATACCATCTAACCATATGTTCAAAACCAAATTTAAAAAAAGAAAAGCCATAATTAAACCATGGGAAACCATTATTCAACAATGAGAATTCAAAACACCAGACCTTTTATTTCAAAACCATAACAATACCGTGAAAGCCATACATTAATTAGTAAAATAAAAATGAGGGAGGAGTAACATACCTTAGACACTAAGAAGTACGGAGAGAAATCACCCTTCAAAGCCAAATTGATTAACGTGATAAAACCCTAGCTTTTCTTGAATAGAGAGTTTGAAAGAGAATATGAGAGTGTTTTATTGGGAATGATGTGTTAATGAAGTCTCAATGGATATTTTAAGTCATGGTATCAAAGGGAATTTAAGTGGGAAATGTCCAAAATACCCTCAACATAAAAGCTGTAAAAAACTATCTTTTGGTTATGACTGAAACTATTAACTGATCACCATATCATACGACTCATAGCCTTGCATCTTATCCTAGACAGTAAGTTGGACATCAATACACTTTCCATATTACGACTCCATTATCCCACTCATAACCTGACCCAATGACTCATAGGGCCTAGTTGTAACCAATACAGTATAAAAATAAGTTAGACACTGGACAACCTATGATTTTTCATCACTACTCATAACCTATCCTCATGGATCTTAGTGAGACACTTGTACTTAGATCCAAGTCAAGCCACTAAATTACTGATTTGGTTAAGGGTTGTCTGAACTACTCATTAGCACCCTTAACGACTCATATCACCAAGTTATAACCAAGATAGAAACCCAACTACCATCTACTGGAAATCTTACGACCAGGGTCACCTGACCTATCAAGATACCATAGACTTATATGATGAGTCATTATAAGGATAGTGATCTCAAGGCTCAAGAAATTTCCAAGGACCAAAACCCAAGGTATTTCATATATAAACATAAACAAATATAACTATATTTTTCAAGCGTATCCTTCACTAGGATAATTAGTTCTCAGATTTCCAACTAATATCATAATATGACCTTTGGCCCAATAATATGTCTAGAATAATCATAAATTAATATCAAGGCCTTAGGCCCACATACATATTTAGAAATCATATCAGTAATTATATTTATAAGTCATGGAATATCTATAATCATCTTACATGTAGGAGTCATCTCATATCTAAGAGGCAAAATATCAATAAGCATATCACATCTATAAGACATCTTATATTTATAGGTCGTATATCATGACAAAGACGAATATAACCTCTCTAGGCCAACTATCATATCTAAGAGGAATAGCATCTCTATAGGCCCAATAATCATAACTATGAAGAAAATCATCTCTAAGGACCCAACGTCATGTCTAAGAGCAAATAGCATCTCTGTGGGACAGATATCAAGTCTAAGAGAAAGTAGCATCTCTATGGGACAAATATCATGTCTAAGAGGAAATAACATCTATTTGGGCTAAACATCAAGTCTAAGAGGATATAGCATCTCTACGGGCCAAATATCAACTCTAAGAAAAAATGGCATCTCTTTGGGAGAAATAACATATCTAGGAGGAATATCATCTCTAAAGGCCCAATATTACAACTAAGAGGAAATAACATCTCTATAGGTCTAATATCACATCTAAGAGGAAGAAATATCTCTATAGGCCCAATATCTTAACTAAGAGAAAATATCATCTTTATAGGTCTAAATATCATTATTCGAGGAAAAATACATCACTACTCATAATCCATGAAGTACCATTTTACTAAGGTTTACTAGTCTCAACTATGCCTAACACCCGCAACTAAGTCCACAAGGTTAACATAAGTCTTGGCCAAAGTAGGTCGAACAATCCCACTTCTAATTATCAATTTTCATATTTAGGTAAACTATGCCGCAAACTAGGCTAAGGTATCTAGTTTAACTTCTAGATGTCAAATAAGCCATAACCTATTCTAATATAGGAACTTCATATAGAAACATGGGAATTCAAGTCACTCTACCTAAATTATGATTTCAAGACTACTAGACTAGCCAAACCAAGGTTAATCATACTAACCCATGATTCCTACACTTAAACCATATCCCAAGCCTAACATTAAATCATATCCATGCTACATTAGCTCAATCTAGGGAGAAGGCAATAGGATTTTAAAAAGGTCATAAACACACTACCTTACTGGTACAGAAACCCTCATCTAATCTCTAAATATCAATGATCAAGACTAATTTATTCTACCCATAATTAAGCCTAACATTTATATTCACATGCCATATATAACACACATCATCTTTGAGGAGGAGCAGGTAGAAGCCTACCTCAAGGCCAAACCACAAAACCTCTCATTATTCACTGATATCCATCTTCCTTTCACAAGCCCAAAATACCATCACACTACTAAAATCATAATATACTCATTAATACAAGAATAACGTACCCATATCGCACTATTGTGCTTTGGGACCAAAAAAGACATAAAAAATCTAAAGTAGGTCCCACTTATGGAAAATAAATTTTTGAGGTCAACCCAACACTCATACATCATCAAGTAATCACAACCCTCAATAAATGGGTGCAAACCAAGCAAAGTATGAGCTAAAATTATGTCCTAAGTGGATTTAGGGCTTTAGGTCAAGAACTAAGAAACTCCCCAAGAAATTGATGAAATATTACCTTATTATGGATGAAAATCATGATAATAGGTGTTTATCAAGATCCTAATTCACCCACAATGATCAATTTTGAGTTATCACCATCATTTAGGGTTTCTAGGTTCTAAAAACAAGTCAAAATAGCCAAAACACAGCCTAGGGTACCCTTTTATACCCCTACAAGGTCTGGAGATATATAATCGTCATCAAGGGGTTAGTATTATGCTAGGATGATCACCATACCATTTTCTATATTGCGGTATCCCTCCGGGCACTAGATGACAATAAAGTCAAAAACTTACTTTTGACCCTTGGAACTCATTTGAAATCTAAAGAACATGATCCAGTAGTGTAATTTGAGTACAAACCACATTTCAAATCTATTGTAATCATCTAAACTTTCATTAGAGATCATTTGGCACAAAGTGGGATTCACACCTATAGTTTCATTTTTATAAAATTTGCTCAATAGCTAAAAATAAGTTTGAGAGCCTTGGGACTTGAACCAAGGGTCCGCCTTGCCTAAATCAATGTTCCAGACATAATGGAAAATTTTGATTTCTCATTCGATATTATTTCAATCAAATGTAGGTCCCACACCTATATTTCCAATTCCCAACTTTTTGACCAATAAATCGAAATGAGCTTGGGTGTATTGGACCCAAACCAACGGGTATACCTAGCCTAAAATTAATATTTTGGAGCTGATGGAACAGTAAAAATTTACATCCAAGATTGTTTTATTATTTTTTTTGTCCGGTGGTCATTTGGAACTAAGGAAGATTTCAAAACACAGAATTGGCTATAAAAATCAAATGAACTACCCAGTAACCAAACCGTCGTTCCCAGCAAGTCATAAATAACTTGAGAAAGTTATGGAGAAACTCAAATAGTGAAGATAAGTAGAAATATAAAAAATTAATGAAAGGATCATTATAGATATGTAAAGGTGTATGATTCTTATTAGAGCTGTAAGTTGTATAGAGTCAAGAAATTGAGTAATCAACTTATAAGATAGTGTCTTGAACATAGTGCTAACTAGAGTATAAGTGTTAATAGTTAGTTTCTAAATTTATTGGTTTTAATTAGAATTAAAAAATGGTTAGATTGATGGAATGAAATAGATATGTTAAATTAGAGTAAAAAATTCATTTTAGTGAATATGCACTCTGATAATTCATACTTAATTGATTAGTCTTCGAATATATTCTAATTGGTGAATATGGTTTGGTAAGGCTTATATTGGTGAATTGGCCATTAGGCTTACTTGTGATTTTATATATGAGTCGATATTTGTTATTTATCTGGAATGATGAACTTGATGTTGACAAAATGTCAAGAAATATGTGAACATTCATAATTAATGCACTTTCTCTCATCATGGTTAGAATTTGATGATGATATTCAAATATTTTAGATATTAGGATCGGATGTCATACTGATGATGCTAATAACTATAGTATGTAATAATAGGATCAAGTGTCATACTAATGCTACAGATGACAATAATATGTATGTACACCTACTAATGCATATGCATTCATTGGTTGCAATGCACATGCATTCATTAACTATTATAGACTGCACTACTTTAGGGTGAGTAATTTGATATGGATAACTTGTAATGAAATAATACAAAAGGATAAGTGGTTTTTTGTATGTTGTTGACTATGATTTTGCATTAAGTCGAAGTATGAATATAAGATATGTCTTGGATTATGTGTATATATTTTCTTTTCCTTAATTAGTTATATATGAGATGTGTATTATATTGTCGCTTGTTGCAAAGTTGTTGATGTTTTATTAATCTTCTTGGTTGTTTCAATTTCTATGGTTAATTGTAGAAGAATAGAGTGTGAAAGCTATTACAAAAGAGGATCCATGAGTGGGAGAAAGAACTGTAGAGTTATGTATCAAGGTGAGCGCATAACAAATGTTGGTTAGGTTGTTCCATAGAATTGTCTTAGTTAGACACACCTTGAGGAACAATTAATAATCCTATAATAAAGGAAATATAGTAAGGATAGGAGTGGAAGTATGTTAAGCAGGATTAGTATAAAGCATGTATGCATGTCATAATCTCTTCTTAATTGTTGTATTTTTTATATAGTTTTAAACCTATTCACTCAATGATACCTATCATACATGTAGTTGTACTAATAATACACATACTATATCTGTTTTAGGGATAAGGTCATATTGCAGGTCAGTTTGAGTGTTTATAAGTATAATATTTGATATTTTATAGAAGCTCATGTCATTCCACTCTTACATAAATGTCGTGTCTTGAATCATCCTTGTCTTCATAGTGCTCTTATTCTTTTTTATGCTAGGTTCTAGGAGTGTCATTATTAAATTCCACAAGGCACTTTGTGATAAGTTTTGTTTAAAAGAAATGTTTATTATTTACTTATATTTAATCTCTTAGCAATATTTTTTGTAGTTTTAAATATTGGGTGGTAGCGGTTCTCATATTTAGAGTTGAGTTGGTTAGGTACTTACATAATCCATGATTCGGGTCATGACAATATAGTATTAAAGACTAGGTTACCAATCTCCCAGTATAAGAAAAAATGTCTAGTTGAGTCTTGCAAATTGATGTGTTTATGTCTACATCAAATCTGTTGGAAGCTACAACTCATTTAGGAAATCAATCTTACTTTTTTTCTCTCCCATAATCTTATTTAAGTATTGTCTGCAAAAGTTGAGTGTAATTGGTATCTAGCAGATTTAATTAGTATCTTGACTCTCATAATTTTGACTAGTTGGTCCTAATTGGTATCTCTATAATATTTGAATGAATAGAATAGTATTATTCTAATTAGTAAAAGTTAATAAAATGCAGAAGACTAGTATTCTAATGTTGTCAATTATGTTTTAAATAAGAGATACGTGCACCTTTTAGGTTGTTATGATGTTGGATGCAGTGAATATTATAGTTGTCAGTGCAGTTGGTAAACACATCTCTTTAGTTAATTGATTGGTTATGCTTACTCAACAAAAAAATTTGTTTTAAAAGTTTTTGGTTGGTTATAAAAGAATGGTAGGTGTATTCCTTATGTATGTGGATGGATTGTTATCGCATTTTCTATATTATTGCTTTACTATTTGGTGGCTAAATATCTTAATTGTAAGTTTTCATTATGAGCTATATGAGATGAGTTGCTACAAAAGAATATTGTAAATCGTAAAGGTTGGGTGTGATTTTGAGATATGTCTTCATTTTTGTGATTTTGAGGTATTTCTTCATTCTTTGATTTTGTGGTATGTTTTGATTTCTATGATTTGAAGTGTCTCTTCATCATGTGATTTGGACGTATGTCTTAATTTTTGTGTTTGGAGATATGTTTTGATTTTCGTGATTTAAGGTATGCGTTTCTTTATATTTAGTCTTTAACAATATACTTAGGATCCTTGCATGGTTAAAAATTTGATTATTATAATTGAAATACTTTTGTGTTTCAAATTTTGATGGCTATAGTTGGGATCCTTGTGTGGTCCGGCCTTTGGTGTCTTTTTCTAGGCTCGAGGTGTCATTGGGCCATTTTTGTGTGAATAATCATGTTAATGTGTTGACATGCTAATGATGCCTTAATAAGTAATTTGTTAAACTAAGATGAACTCAGTTATTTTGCACAATTATGGTGACTTGGACATAATATAAGTTATGTAGTTTATATCACTAATGCAAAGTAAATTGACTAGGTATATAAAATTGGTTGTTTTCTGTACCATAATAAGGGGAAATGATAAAATTGTTTTACTTGATACTGGTAAGTTGAATCATAACTGTGTGATTGACAATTGCGTAGCTCACTTTGTTTGTAACTTGAATGATTTTAGGAGGGTAAAACTGTTTATTTCATAAAGTTACCCTAACCAATTGTACAATGATCATGGTGATTATAAATGATTAAAATTGCTTAAGTTATAAGGATATGATTGAAGTGATAATAGAATAATGTTCTTAGACTTAGTGAGGAGGCAGCACAACTAGACTAACCTTATATTTGGCTAATTATGTTATGATATTTTGTATATGCTTATTTTATGGAAATAATTATTTATTCCTAGTATCCCTTGAATATGGTGTGGTGGAGTTGGTAAGGTTGGCAAAATAAGTTAGACTAATTTTGGTTTATGGTCTTTCGTAGAAGGTCGATCGAGGAAGTAGAATTATTAGATGTGTTTTGGCATATTCATATCCACTTTGTTATTAAATAATAATTCATGGATGACATTGCTTCTTGAGTGATAGAGGTATGTTGGGGGTTAATAGAGCAGTGTGAGTTGTGATGAAGAATTTATGTCTTTATGATACCCATTAGTAGTGTGTTGATGGTGTTTTGTTGTTATAGCATTGTTTAGGATGTACATATCCCACTAAAATTTTCCCTAATATTTGAATTATAAACCTCGAAGCAGTGTGACTTTGGTTAAAAATTTGGTGTTTAGTGGATATATCTGATATGTACATTAACAAATATAATCACTCAATCAAACAAAAGATTCTGCACAAGGGAGAAATTCCTCAAATAAGGAAAGCGATTTTTTTCCTCTAGTGGACACATCTCATATGGACACTAATGATATAATTACTCAATCAAAGAACCACATGAATCTATGTTTGAGATAAATCTGTTGGGTTCTTATTTAGAGCATAGAGGCATCCTCCATCAAGAAGTATGTAAAGAAGAACAAAATGAAGAAAAAAGTATGCAACTTTGGTGAACCTACCGGATGTATTCTTTCATTCTTCATAAATCTTTGTAATATAGCTATTTACAATTGTTACAAAAATAAAAAAGATAATTACAGTTAAGGTTATACAAGAAGAGGCTGGGTCATAGGATTCAAAATTTAATATTGGATTAGAAATAAATCAGGAAACTCTCTATACACTTCATATTTCAACAACGCTCTAAAGCAAGCCATTGTAACCTAAATGTAATGGAATGGGCACCATACCAATAATACAAACCTATACAAAAATCTTTGTCTCCTAACTTTATGCTTTAATTTTTTTTATCTAATACTTATGAATATAAAATGCAGGAAAGTCGACTACAATCTTTGGATGGTCGAGCAGGTCTCACATAAAATGCTTCTTAACCACACATGAGTAAAGATCAAATAATAAAATATAGGAGTAGTTCTTCAGGATGGCCATTCATCTAATAGGACACCATACTTCAATGGACAACATTATACTAATTAGAAAAAATATTAGGAATCTTTATTCAATCAATTGATTTTCAAGTATGAGCTGTAATCAAGAAATGACCTAGTCAATTCTAGGTCTCAAGGAAAAAGAAAAGGAAGCTAGTAGTTTAACTTAACTCAAAGCCTTTAAGATCATAAGAAAAACAAAAATAGGTAATTAAAACTAATGCTATATATATTAGCCTACTTTACTGTGCAGTCAAAGGCTTGGAGTACAAAAAAAATTAAATCGGTGTAGCCAAATAATACGTATGACACAAACTTTAGGTCACTTATAAAGTATCTTCCAATGTAAAAGATGCAAGGAATGGCATAAATCAAGATGAAATTTTAAAGATGAGTGATAATAAAGGAGTGACATCAGTTTTCCTCATTATAGAAAGGAACTTATATCCCTACGGATGATCTACTCAAAATGTTTACAAGTCAAAAAGATTTTAAGAAGCCTTCCTAAAGCATGGGATAATAAGGATGCTGTTATTAAAGATAAAGATCTTCATAAAATAACATATGACAAATGAAGTGATAATATTATTGCATATGTACAAAATTATAGTAGCAGATACACTAAGAAAGAAATGAAAAAATATAGCATTCAATTTTGTAAAGCATTAAGAAATAAGAATCATAGATAAAGACAATAGTGAAGGTATGTATCTCATAAAATATGGTGTATGGAGTATTCTAATCCAGACTAAAAAGACCACAATAGTTCTTCAAAAACAACTACTCAAGGAATAATGAGCGCTGCTACTATTGTGGCATATCTGGACGTATTAAACAAAATTATCCTAAACTATGAAGAAGTCCCTCCAAAAAAACAAAATCATTGGAGCATGGGGCAATGAAGAAGAAACTGAAGACGATGCAGAAACAACAAATATATGTTTCCTGACCATCGAAGAAGACACCGAGGTAAGATCTTTTAACTACCATAACTTCAACCTATTGCAATCAAACACTAATATGATAACTGATGACCTTTAAAAATTAATTGATTACTATAATAAAATTTCTCAAGCAAAGAACTATTGGTAAAATCTTCTAAACAACATGATTTCTCAAGAAAAGAAAAATTGGGAGATTCTTCTAGAATCAAGCCACTTGGAAGTCGAATTGATTTTAGAAGAGGTTGAAGAGCTTAAGATGCAGCTTAACAGCATCATAAATTCCTCAATTCATAGCTCCATCAAATCTCGTTACTTTAAAACAAGAACCTAATCTTCCTTTGATTGTTTTGCATCAAAAAATCCTCTCTTTCAAAATATAGACCTATATACTACACTTGAGATACAACATGTCACAAATTGTTCAACTGATAGAAGTCTCATGGAAAATGGATTTTGAGATCGAAAAACACATCTTATAATCCTAAAGGACACAAGGGCACTTGAGTACGTAAAAGAATCTAATTTGTCTATTTTGAGAGAACACACCTGAAGATATTTCAAGAAGAGAATGAGGATTATAAAAAGTAGGTGTTCTAGACATATGACTAGGAAGAAAGTAAATTTCTAATATATTAAGAAAATTGATGGAGTCTATGTTAGATTTGGATATAGTGCTAAAAGAGGAGTGATAAGAGTCAGATCCGTCACTATGAGTCCATCTTGTGACCTAGTTAAAGTTACTTAATCTATGGTCTTACACACAATCTACTTAGTATTAATCAATTATATGATGCAGGATTTAAAGTCATCTCCAATGATATTAAATGCTCAATAACGAATCACTGCAAAAATATCATCTAAAATTGGTGATAGATTCAATAATACATATGTCTTAAATAATATTAATTTGCCCACTTTATCATGTTTTACTTCTTTATTTTGTTATCCTTGATTAAAACATAGAAAAATTGGTCAACAAGTATGCATAGTCTCAAAAAGTTATCTAAACTTGAGTTGGATAGAGGTTTGCCCAAACTTAAAGTTGAAAAGGATCACATTTGTGATGTTTGTCTACTAGGTAAGTAGACTAGACAATTGTTCAAGAGAAAGATAATGTGAGTACATCTAAGCCTCTCCAAATCCTTTAAATAAATCTTTTCTGATTAGCCAAAACTGCACGCATTGGTGGTAAAATATATGCTTTCATAATTATTGATAATTTATCAAGATTCACATGCGTTACATATTTTACTCATAAAAATATTTCTCTCTCTAACCTTGAAGTGTTTTGTAGAAAGGTTTAATGTAAAGCAGGATTCTATTTTCACCGTCTATAGTGACCATGGAGGAGAATTTAAAAATAATGTATTTGAGAATTTCTATGATCAAAATGGGTATACTCATAACTCCTCTTCTCCAAGATCTCCTCAACAAAATGGAGTAGTAGGAAGGAAAAATATATTTCTTCAATACACCATACAAACTCTTCTTTAGGATTAAAGCATACATGATCATTTTTGGGAAAAAGTAGTAAGCATTGGCCGTCACATCCTATATCGATGCTTGGTTAGACCCATTCTAAAGAAGACTCCAAACTAATTATGGAAAGGTAAGAAGCTAAACATTATCTGTTTTTATTCTTCTGGATGTAAATGTTTTGTGCACAACAATGGTAAGACTAATTAGTGTAAATTTTACCCATGATATTATGAAGGTATCTTTGTCGGTTGCTCTTGTTCTAGATGTGTTTTTAGGCAATTGAGTAAACTAAATCTTAGCATTGAAGAATATGACTATATTGTGTTAGATGAATAAAACATTCTACCTCAGAACTCTTGTACTATTAGTCCAAATTATGAACAGGTTAGTACGCCATCATTATCTCAAAACACTACCGAGGAAACATTTCCGATGTCAATTGACACAACTAAAGAGTTGACTCCATGTTAGAAAATTTCTAAATCCTAAATTCTTAGAGATTGGAGACATGAGACATGTTTTTCAAATAAATTCATCATTGATGATCCAAATGAGAAGATGCAGACAAAAGCTTCTCTAAGGAATCAAGACTCTATAGACTTAGTAGTTCAATGTGTACCAAAATCACAATTGAAGCTCTTGATGATAAATTTTGCAATAAAGTATTGGAAGAGGAACTTGATCAATTTAAAAGAATCAAGTCTGGACAGTGAAAAAACATCAAAAGAATTGTTCCGTAATTAATGCCAAATAGGATTTTGGGAACAAGGTAGCAAAAAAGGTAAATACGTCAGAAACAAAGCAAGATTATTTCCTTAAGGTTATTCACAACAAGAAAAAATTAACTACGATAAAATCTTTGCTCCTGTAGTAAGGTTACAATTTTTATTTTCTTGGCTTTTGCCTCTTCTAATCGTCTTAAATTATATCATATGTATGTTAAAAGCACCTTAATGAATGGTTTCATAAAATAAGTAGTTTTTGTTATAAAAAAATTGGATCTGAAATCCCTCTTGGTCTGACCACGTATTTAAACTCTCTAAAGATCTTTTTGGTTTTAACCAAGCTCCGAAATCTTGTTATGAACTATTAAGTTCTTTTCTACTAAGTAACTATTATTAAAGATGACAAATTGACATGATGTTGTTTATTTAGAAATTAGATTTGAATATTCTTATCATACAAATTTAAGTTGATGATATTATATTTGGAAATGCTAATATATTTTGTGTAAGCAATTTATAAATTTTATTCGAGGGAAATATGAGTTGAGTCTTATGGGGGAGCTCACTTTCTTTCTCGTCCTTAAAATTGAGCAGTCGACTAAAGGTACTTTCATTAGTTAAGGTAAATACACAAAGGATTTGATAAGAAAATATGAACTTTAAAAATGTAAGGCCATTGGAATAACAATGAGTCCATCTATGTCATTTTGATGAACCCGAAAAGGACGTGGATGAAAAATTTACTGTGGTATAATCGTCTATATCTTATACTTGACTGAAATTATATTGAATATTATATTTGATGTATGTAAGTGTGCATGGTTTAAATATACTCCTAAGGAATCACATCTCAACATGGTCCTAAGGATAATCATATATCTCATCTGAACATATGATTTTGGATTATATTATCCTAACTCTACCCATTTTAAATTAATTGGTTATTTAGACGTTGACTGTGTAGGTAAAAAACTAATCATAAACTTACCAGTGGCAACTATTAGATCCTTAGCGCATCACTACCCTTGGCACTATAAGAAATATATGCCTATTACACTCAATATTGTAGAATCTGAGTACTTATCAACTGGTAGTTTTGGAACACAACTTCATTAGATATGCATTAATTACTTAATTTTAATCGTTCGTATGAATCTATTCCTATAATTTGTGTTAACTCTAGTCCCGTTAGATTATCAAAATATATTGTGTGTCATTCTAAGGCTAAGTACATCGATATTAAGAATTATTTTACTAGGGATCATTTTTAAAAGGGTGATTTTACTCGTGAAATTATTAATTTTGTAAATCATCTAGTTGATATTTTACTAAACCTTTTTTAGAAGACAAATTTTGTTTCCTTATAAATCTCCTTGTTATTACTTTTATAAATATGGACTAATTTAATTTAAATCGTAACTGATGTACTTATAATATTCCTATGATCTATTTCCTTCTTTCTCACCTCTCTTAGTTAAATCTTTTACCTTATTTCCTTTCTAACCATCACATCCCCTCTCTCAAGCCCCTTCCCCTTCCCTAAAACCCCCTGTATAATTCACCTCTCTTTTTTCACAATCAAAAACTCTTCTCCTTCTCAAATAACAAAAACAAAATCAATGGCTTCCAAAGCAAACAATCCCAGTGATTCTCATTTCATAACTCAGGAGCCCATCATTTTCTTGGACTCCTCAAAATTGTCTATCAGAGAATACCAAGCTTCTTGTTGTTTAGTTTGACAAAAAAATGACCTCTTAATCCAACTACTTCAAAATAAAAAATATCTTGGTTATTTGAAGATCTCTCTCTTTTTCCTAAGAAGGTGCTTTGGTTCTGGACCGGTAAAAGCATAATGAGGGTTTTGGCTTTCAAAAACAAATCTATGGTCTCTAGTCATATGATAAATCTTAAACAACTTAAATAACTCCATAGATCTATTAGTTCTCTATTCAAAGATAAAATTTGCCTCCTACTCTTCATTTGTGTGGTCATAGAGTATTTAAGAAGCCTGTATGTTTATTTTATGCTAATCTGCAAATCTCTAAGGATAGTGG
The DNA here is from genome assembly GCF_002878395.1 of Capsicum annuum. Lineage (NCBI taxonomy): Eukaryota > Viridiplantae > Streptophyta > Magnoliopsida > Solanales > Solanaceae > Capsicum > Capsicum annuum. The sequence goes on along the minus strand of NC_061111.1, from coordinate 103,851,940 downwards.
TGAAATAGAAACCCTTGTAATAGCTACTCGAATTATCATCAATGACTATCTATTTTAAAATATATTTGATACTATGTTCTTGGTGTAATTCCTTATGTGAATAACAATGATGACTAGCATCAAAATTTTGAAGTAACTTTAGAGTGATCGAATGTTGTTATCTTTGAATTAGATACTGACTAGTCTATTTTTGGGCCTCTCTCTCAAAGTTTTAGAATTGAAATTTTGACTCACTCGGTAGCTACTACTCTCATTCCATGAAAAGGATCTTTTAGCAGCATCACCACGAGGGATGCATTAGTTCTCTTTTACATTCTTAAGAAATTTAAGATGAATTAAGCTCTGTGGTGTTGACAGTATATGATGGAAAGTGCTTTTGACCCATGTCCTAATGCATGCCTACCCTATCGATTGATGATCTATCATACTTTACTTGCATCATCTACAGATATCTCTAACTTTTATCCTTTGGAAATTTCTTCAAACTATGGTTCAAAAATATTTGGAAGCATAGGATACATTTTGATAGATGGTCAGCTGTGTAAGAAGGATGGTGCTAAGCACAAACCAATATCTTTCAAAGTTACCAAAAATTTTCAATGATCCTACATCTATTATGTTAATAGATATTGCGAATTTGAAGGTCTGTCTTATAATCTTAAGGAAATTACATTCTCTCTACAGGTAAATTTTGACAAAATTTTAAAGCAAAGCAAGGACACAAGCATGGGTGTGGGAAAATTGGGAATCTCCTAAGATAGACTTAGGTAGGAAGATGTGAAAACTCTAAACAATCTCTTTTTCCAAGCAGGCTCAGTTAAGATAGAAGCCTATTCTATCAATAATAACCTTACGTTCTCTGTTCAAACCTTGTGATCTAACTTGATTTGAATGTTAAATTCTCTTATAACACTTTATCTAGGAATGTTCATAACACCCTCAAGTATTTTCTTTGGATATAGGTGAATGTCTTAGTTATCTCCTGAGTTTTTCTAATTATATCCAATGGAAGTATATATACATTTTTTGAACAATATTTTAGTCATTAAAAGAGGATGTGTCCTCTTTTTTATCCTTGTATGATACTTTCTACAGTTGGCACTTCTAGCCTCCTTACCTCTCCTTGGTGACTCCTAGTACATAAGATTAGTTACTTTATGGATGGTTTTATTATTACTATGTGTGTTGCATAGTTTGTCTTGCCATATTTTCTTTTTAATTATGCAAGTGTGGGGGGGGGGGGGGGGGGGGACGGGTAAACCCATGAACTAATAGGATATCATTCCTGGGGATCTTCTAACAAGGCATCAAGGGGGAGAATTACAAAAATGAGTAGTTGTCACCCGAGGATACCCACTAGTCACGACAATGGTGCTTACGGCCACAAGCTAACCTATGAGCTGGTACCTGCTATAAACACTAGACAAAATAGTAATACATCACATGTGTTGAAGGTAAGCTGATAAGATACTGTAAAACAGAATACTGAAATATGAATCAAAATATGTTAGAAATATCTGATAACAATAGATAACACTAAAATGACTGACTGACTGTCAAACTAATTGTCTGAAAGGCTCTAAACTTCATGAGGAGTTGATGGGACAAACCCCTAACTAACGACGACTGATAAACATAAGAAAATGTTGAAATAATTAAAACAAATATATCATGTCCTCGATGGATGAGGATTCACACTACTACTGCTGAGTAACGATGAGCTATCTAAGAACGGTTAGGAAACTGAGCATCTGAACCTATGCTATAAGACAAATAGCGCAAAAAAAAGTATCCAGTCAGTACTTTGAATGTACTAGTATTTGAGATGAGGAATGGCTAAAATGAATGAGGTAACTGAGCATGAATGCATGAACATGTAATATCTGAGAATGCAAGACCAAGCATAAATATGTTTCTAAAATAAATCTAAAATCTGAAAGACTTAAATCTGTATAAGTGAATGACTAAACACCTGTACACATGGTCAAGCAAACCTAACTGAGACATATAGAAATACTGACTGAAATTATGAGAGGTATGACATAACTAACATGCCCCAATCTAAGCTAATTGGGGTCCGACCTGTAACCCCAGTTGAAAGGGTGTCAGTACCGTACCACGGGTACTAACACTGGCTGTGTGGATCACTAATCTAATGTCCCGAAGGACTAGGGAGTCATTCCTAAGCTGGGGGGTGAACCCTAAGAGAGTGTCAGTACTAAACTAGTGGGCGACATCTCATAATCCTACACTAGCTACGTAGTTCTAGAACTTAGGGACTGCTACTAAGGATCCATTCCTAATTGTCGGGTAAGCCCCCATCCCTAGGTTTGCTCAGTACTAAATCCTACTCCCAACTGAACTGATACTGGTACTGAGCTAAACTAAGTTTAACTGAACATTATTTCTAATAGCGATCATCAAGATTATATCAACTAAGTAGTAATATTCATGGATTAACTGAATCATTACTTGAAAATCTAAAATCATGTAAAACACATAGGTATTAGGTGTTCATGACGCTCAGCGCTCAATGATCGTAAAATACAATTTTAAATCTTAAAACTTTAGTATAGGATCATGGTTTCAAAGACCCAAAACATAAACATTTTACCAACAATGTGAGAATCATGAACTTACATGGGAATATGTTAAGTATGAGGAAAACAACATTCTTACATGGCTAAATTCATAAATTGAGGATTTCACATGAATTCAATTAAATATATCATGGGAAATTGAAATATAAAGCATGAGACAATCTAATCTTTCATGGGATCATACATGGACCTGAATTGAATTTAATGTACCATGAAAAGCATGAATTAAACTCTTCTTGAACATAATTAACTTCATAATAGAGGAAAAACTCATACTTTACTCATAAAGGAAGGTTTTTGGGCTCAATGTGTGAAAGGTACCCATTGATGAAGTCCCATATACCTTAACAACTGAATTCTTGAATATTTTCTTCGATGGGAACTTGAACTCTTGATTTCTTGAGAATGAAGCTTGAATTTGTTCTTGGGGAAGAAGGAGAGTTTATTGATAGCAATTTGGGGTGAATGGGGCAAATAATGCCCTTTTGGGGTGTTCCAAATCGTGTTATGTATTAGGTGAAGGGAAATGACTAAAATGCCCTTAAAATGACAAGGAATAAAAGCTGGATGGAATAAGAAGGGGGCGGCACAGGCTTTGGAGCGGTTTAATAGGCTGGATGGAACCTGCCTTAGAGCAGTGAACTGGACCAGGCGGCACTTGACTTACCCCGATGGACTTGAGGGGGCGGCACCCGCTTTACCGGTGGTGCTACTGGTTTGGTTTTCAAAACACGACCCTATGCTCGTCCTAAAATTCCAAAACTCACCCGAGACATACTTTGAAACTACCCCGATCATGAATCAACTAAAAAATCAATATCCCGAGTTCGAGAAGGTTAACATAAAATCATCAAAATTTAGGAGACTTGAAAATGACTAAGTCCTCAACACTTGGTGAAAATTCCAAGTCTTGGACCCCTTAAACATGCAACTATGAGTTGAATTAAGCTTAGGATCTTACGGGGTGTTGCATTATCTCCCCCTTGGGAACACTCATCCTCAAACAAGATTGGTTTAGCTGAGAACATGGAGGTAACTGATATCATATATGGTTTAGCTGAGAACATGGAGGTAACTGATATCATATACTAAACATACATGACATGGGACAAGAGTACATAACTAATCCTGAAGCATGATACATGAAATGAACCAATTTCGTAAATGCATGCAATGACATGATAAATTTTGCATAACTAGAATTGAAAAAAAATTAAGCCAATCTAAGGCAAATCATTACCTCAAGTTGAATCTGAGTTCACAGAGAAAAGATAAAGATATTTGGTTCGCATATCTTTTTCTGCTTCCCAAGTAGCTCCCTCAACAGACCAATTCCTCCATAAAACTTTAACCAAGGGAACTTCTATGTTTCTTAGTCTACGAATCTGACAATCAACAATCTTAGCTGGGACTTCCTTAAAGGAAATGCTATCCTCAACGTCATGCTTTCTATAGGAACAACAATAACTCAACCACCAGTACATTTCTTTAACAAAGTGATATGGAAAACAGGATGCACTGATGCCAAATATGCAGGTAACTCAAACTTATAGGCTACCTTTCCAAAATGATTCAAGATTCTATAAGGGCCAATAGAGCGGGGATTGAGTGTCCCTTTCTTGACAAACCTATTCACTCCCTTCATGGGTGAACTCTTAGCATTGACCAAATCACCAAACTCAAATCCAATATCTCTTCTCCTCACGTCTGCATAGGATTTCTGAAGGTTTTGGTTTATCTTCAGTCTTTCTCAAATTAACTAAAATTTTTCCATTGCTTCAAACACTAAATTGGGCCCAACAAAGAAGCTTCACCTACCTCAAACCAACCAATGGGAGACATATATCTCCTTCTATAGAGAGCCCCAAATGGAACTATCTGAATACTACAGTGATATATATTGTTATAGGAAAACTCAATCAAAGGTAAGTGGTCATCCCAGCTACCTTTAAAGTCAATAACTCATGCCCTGAACATGTCCTCTAGGGTCTGAATGGTCCTCTACGCCTGACTATCTGTCAGAGGGTGAAAAGTTGTGCTAAGATGAACTTAGGTACCAAGACCTTTCTGAAAAGCTATCCAAAAGTTATAGGTAAACTAAGTACCTCTATTTGAAATTATAGACAACAGAATCCCATGCAACTTAAATAACTCCCTAGGGTAAATCCTGGCATAATCCTCCGCTGAATAAGAAGTATGAACTGGCAAGGAATGAGCTGATTTGGTTATTCTATCTGCAATGACCCATATAGAATTGTGTTGATGACTTTTGCGAGGCAACCCTATCACAAAGTCTATGTTCACCACTTACCACATCTAAGTGGGGATTCTAAACTCCTTAAGCGTACTACTGGGCCTCTGGTTCTCAATGTTAACCTGCTGACAATTTGAACACTTATCCGCAAACACTACAATATCCTTCTTCATACCACTCCACCTATAGTTTTCCCATAAATCACAGTACATCTTAGTGTCTCCTGTATGGATAGAGTATCTCACATTATGCACTTATAATAGATTCCATTGTCTCAAAACATCAACACATGAAACACATAACCTGCCCTGACAATAAAGCACACCATCTCCCCTTGGGGAGAAAACCTCTATCTTCTGCTCTCTAACTACATCTTTCAACTTAGCAAAACTAGGATTCCTATCTTGCTTCTCTTTCACTTTGGAAACTAATAAATATTAAACCATTTTGAACCCATACACTACCTTCAGCCGAATCAACCAACCGTACACCCAATCTAGCAAGTTGATGAACGTCACTGACTAACTTATTCTTATCCTCCTCAACATAAGAAACACTACCCATAGACAACCAGTTAAGGGTATCTGCCACTACATTGGCCTTGCCCGAATGATAAAACACACTCTTATTATAATTCTTTAACAATTCCAGCCACCTTCTCTGATGAAGGTTTAGATCTTTCTATGAAAACACGTATTGCAAACTCTTTTTATTAGTGAACACATGAAAATGAACCCCATAAATAAGTGACTTCAAATTTTCAAGGAAAAACCAACAGTTGTCAACTCGAGTCATGGGTAGGGTAATTCTTTTCATTGTGCTTAGGTTGTCTAGGATGGGATATGACCTTACCTTACTGCATCAAAACACAACCAAGACCAACTCTAGAAGTATCACTGTAAACCACAAACCCATCTAAACCATCTAGCAAATTCAAAACTTAAGCAGAAGTGAGTCGAGTCTTCAACTCCTAAAAACTCTTCTCGCATGAATCTGACCACTAAAATTTGATTTTCTTCTTAGTCAATTAAGACATGGTGGAGGCAATAGAAGAAAATCCTTCAATAAAACATCTGTAATAGCTAGCCAAACCCAAGAAACTCTTAATATATAATGGAGAGATGGGTCTAGGCTAGTTTCTCACTGCTTTGATCTTTTGAGAGTCAACTCGTATGCCATTCCCAAAACTATATGGCTAAGAAAACCTATTAATCTTAGCCAAAATTTTCACTTACTAAATTTAGTAAACAACTGATGAGCTCTAAGGGCCTACAACACAATTCTCAGATAGTCTGCATGATCATTCTCACTATGGGAATAGACAAGGATGTCATCAATAAAGACTATAACAAATATGTCTGAATACTGTTTGAACACTCTATTCATCAAGTCCATGAAATTTGTAGAGGCATTCGTTAGTCCAAAGGAAATAACTAAGAATTCGAAGTGACTATATCGACTTTTGAAGGTTGTCTTAGGAATGTCACATTCTCTGACTCTAAGCAAATGATAGTCGGATCTAAGGTCTATCTTAGAGAAATAAATGGCACCCTAAAGTTTGTCGAACAAGTAATCAATTATGGGGAGTGGATACTTATTCTTGATTGTAACTTTGTTCAACTGATGGTAGTCGATGCATGTTCTAAGAGAATTATCTTTCTTATGCACGAACAGGACTAGAGCACCCCATAGAGAAACACTAGGCTTGATGAAACCCTTATCTAAGAGATGTTTTAAATGTTCTTTCAACTCCTTAAGCTCAGTTGTATCCATTCGGTAAGGTGGAATAGAGATAGGCTGGGTATATAGAAGGAGATCTATTCCGAAGTCAATTAACCTTTTGGGAGAAACTCTGAGAAGATCTTCAAGGAACACATCTAGAAATTCACTTAGTACTGAAACTAACTCAAGACTCGAAATCTTAGAACTAGAGTCCTTGACCGAAGAAGATGGTACATGCTCCCCTTAGAAATCGTCCTTCTTGTCTTAAGATAAGAAACAATCTGACCTCTAAGAACAGAGGTACTACCCCTCTATTCAATGACTAGTTCATTGGGAAACTAAAATTGAACGACTCTATTTCTACAGTCAATTGAGGCATAGCATGAGTGGAGCCAATCTATGCTGAGAATGACATCAAAATCAATCATCTTTAACTCCACAAGATTAGCTGAGGTGATTTTCTGAAATACTATGATCGGGTAATTTCTGTATACCTATATAGATATAATAGACTTATCCACTGCGGTAGACACTTAGAAAGGCTCTGCTAATGTTTCGGGACTAACATCAAAATTGATAGCTATATAAGAAGTTACAAAAGAAATTGAATCTCTGAGGTCTAATAAAACATACACATGAAGATGAAAAACCTGTTACAGGCCTGTAACCACATCAGGAGAACTATCCTGATCATTCTAGGTATAGAGGGCATACAATCGGTTCTGACGTGACCCACTGATTGCACTAGAAATGGCACCCTGCTGAGTTAGATGAACTGCTAGAGCTGATGGAAGATTAGACTATCCATATTAGCACGAATCTTTTTCCCCTATGAGCAACCACTGGACAGTCTCGGATCCTGTGACCTAATTTACTGCATCTGAAATATACATCACTACCAGCCTTACACACACCCTGATGATTCCAACTATCTTTCCTAAAATTAGGCACTGGCGCACTAGCTGAAGACATAGATGGGGATAAATTTTTTTGACAAAACTAAGAATGTTTACCACCTTCAGACCTTGGCTGAGAAAAGTTAAAATTACTTGTTCTGGCCCTCTTATTCTCTCTCTCTCTCTCTCCTTAAGCTTTTCCTCCTTAATTACTGAGCATGAACCATGAGTCTAGATAGGTCTATCTCCTTAATCAATATGGTAGTCCTACACTCCTTGACCAGATTATCAACTACATCAGATACAATCTTACTCATTCTAGACTTATTGTCTGCCACCATAGTAGAAGTATACCTCGCCAACTGAGTGAACTTAAATGGGTACTCCTTCACACTTATACTACCTTGCTTCAAATTGATGAACTTCTGCACCTTAGCTTCTCTCAACTCTAATGTATAGAATCTATCACAGAAAGTTATGGCGAACTCCTCCCACTCAATAGGCCCTACCTCCACACCTCAGTCCTCCTTCCACGACTTAAACTAGGTCTGAGCTATATCCTACAACTACGCACTATCACTTGAAGTGACACCTATGATATCAATAACTTTCTGTACCATGGCTAAAAAATCCTGCGGATCCTCCTCAGACATAGATCCCATAAACAAAGGGGGATTCATCCAAGTAAAATCTCAAATACTAGTTGTAGTTGTATTTGCCAGGGGATTTAATGGGCCAATAGCTCACTGGTTGTTCTGAGTAGCTACTAAATGGGCTAAAGTCGTGAAACTAGCCCTGAATTTAGCATCAGAGACGTTCTTATTCAGGGGATCTTCCTGAACAGGTGGTGGTGCGGGATGATCCCCATTCCTTCTTCTATTGTTTCTTCAGGGAGGCATTATATGTAAATAGAATGAAGGATAGGTTAGAAAAAGGAATTTAATAGAGCCCATACTCTTTTGCATGACATGAACACTGAAAGAACGAAAACTTTCCTAAAACATCTTGTAGCCTTTTATCCATAAGTATGGCATGCTTCACACCAATGTATAAGACATTACTCAATGTGACTTTCAGACTCACTAGGACATTTTGAAATTATAGGCTCTAATATGAATTTTTTTGATGACCCGAGGCTACCCCCTAGTCGCAACAAAGGTACTAACGGCCATAAGTGGCCACAAACTATCCCATTAGCCGGTACCTTCTATGAGCACGGGACAAAATAGTAATACATCACATATGCAAACGGAAAGCTAATAAGATACTATAAAAATGAATACTGAAATACGAATCAAAGCATGTCTAAAATATCTAATAACAACTGATAACACTGAAATAACTGACTAACTATCTAACTGATTGTCTTAAAGCCTCTAAACTTCATGAGGAGTTAATAGGACAAACTCCTAACTAAATCCAACTTACTTTAACACAAGAAAATGCTGAAATAACTGAAATAAATATATTATGTCCTCGATAAATGAGGATTCTCCACTATTGCTGTTGAGTAACACCGATCTATCTAAGAACAGTCAGGAAATTAAGCATCGGAACCTATGTTATAAGACTGTAATATAAAAGTATACGGTCAGTACTTTAAATGTGCTAGTATATGAGATGAGGACTGGCTGTAATGCATGAGCTAACTGAGCATGAATGCATGAACATGTAATAACTGGGAATGCAAGACCAAGCATAAATATGTTTCTGAAATAAATTTGAAATCTGAAAGACTAAAATTTGTATAACTGAATAATTGAAAGACTATACACTTGGTCAAGCAAACCTGATAGATATATAATGAAATATTGACTGAAATTATAGGAGGTATCATATAACCGACATGCCCCAATCTGAGCTAATTGGGATCTAGCCTGTAACCCCAGTTAGAAGGGAGTCAGTACCATGCCACGGGTACTAATAGTGGTTGTGTGGATCCACTACTATAATGTCATGAAGGACTAGGGCGTTAGTCCTAAACTAGTGGGTGATCCCTAAGAGAGTGTCAGTCCTAAACTAGAGGGTGACATCTTATAATCCTACGATGGCTACGTAGTTCTGCAATATATGGACTGCTACTAAGGTCCCAGCCCTAACTGGCGGGTGAGCCTCCATCCCTAGGTTCACTCGGTACAAAATCCTACTCCCAACTGAACTGACACTGGTACTGAACCAAACTTAGTTTAACTGAACATAATTTTTGGTAATGCTCATCATTATTATATAAACTGAGTAATTAGTAATATTCATGCTTTAACTAAATCATTACTTGAAAATCTGAAATCATGTAAAACATATAGGTCTCGGGTGTTCATAACCCTCTAGCACCGAATGATCATAAAACACAATATTAAAGCTTAAAACTTTAGTATGGGATCATGGTTTAAAAGACCCAAAACATAAATATTTCATCAACCATGTGAGAATCATGAACGTGAGCACGAGAATTTGTTAAGTATGAGGAAAACAACATGCTTACATGGCTAAATTTATAAATTAAGGATTTAACATGAATTCACTTGAATATGACATAGGAAACTGAAATTTATAGCATGAGACAATCTAATCTTTCATGGCATCATGCATGGACCTGAATTGAATTTAAATTACCATGGAAAGCATGAATTAAACTCATCTTGAACATAATAAACTTCATAATAGTGAAAAAATTCATACTTTACTCGTAAGGTAAATTTTTTGGGCTCAATGGGTGAAAGGTGCCTATTGATGAACTCCCTCAACCTTAACAACTGAATTCTTAAAGATTTTCTTAGATGGGAAGCTTGAACTCTTGATTTCTTGAGAATGAAGCTTGAATTTGTTCTTGGGGAAGAAAGAGGATTTCTTGAGAGTAATTTAGGGTGAAAGGGGCAAATAATGTCCATTTTAGAAGTTTTAAATCGTGTAATGGACGAATTAGGTAAAGGAAAATAACTCAAATACCTTTAAAATGCCAAGAAATAAGAGTTGCACAGAATATGGAGGTGGTGTCATAGGCTCTAGATCGGTGGACTAGGCCAGGCGGCGCCCGCCTTAGATCGATGGATTGGACTAGGCAGCGCCCGCCTTACCCCGATAGACTAAAGGGAGCCGCGCCCACTTATCCCGGTGATGCTACTAGTTTGATTCTCCAAACACGTCCCTACGCTCATCCAAAAGTTTCAAAACTCACCCAAGACATACTTTGAACTACCCAGATCATAAATCAACTCAAAAATCAGTGTCCCGGGTCAGGAAGGTTAGCTTAAAATCATCGAAGTTTAGGAGTCTTGAAAATGACTAAATCCTCAGCACTTAGTGAAAATTCCAACTCTTGGACCCCTTAAACATACAACTGTGAGCTGAATTAAGCTTAGGATCTTACGGGGTATTACAGTAGTATTATATGAACTCATCTAATGTCTAGTTTTGTCATCATCAAAAAAAGGAGATTATTATCCTCTAGATTAAATCATCTTTAAATAGTGATAACACGTTTGTTGTAGGTGACAAAGAACTCACACAAGAAACGGACAACTCGACAGCATAAATTCCTTAATAATATCATGTTTTTGCACACAGTCAAAAAGGAATACGAAGATTCTATACAAGACAAACTGGTGTTGAGAAGGAAAAAATTATATTTTCGCCAATTGAGTTATTTGATATGGACACTAACAGATATAATTACTCTATCAAATAAATATTCCGCACATGGGAGAAATTCATCAAAGAAGAAAAGAAATTATATTTCACTAGTGGACATATCTGAACACCAATAGATATAATTACTCAATCAATGAACCTACACAAGTATTTGATTGAGAGAAAACAGCCTTGGGTTTTACTTTTAGAGCCCGAACGTAGCCTCTATCAAGAATTATTTAAAGAAAAAGATGAAGAACGAAGTATGCAACTTCACTTGAACCTACTGTTTATATTCTTTCATTCTTCATAATGCTTTGTAATCTAGTTATTTATAATTTTTACTAAAGAATAAAATAGTTGCAGGGAAGGTTATACAAGTAGAGGTTGGGCCATAAGATTCAAAATTTAGCTTTGGATTGGAAAGAAGTTAGGAAACCCTCTGTACATGTTGTATTTCAACAATGCTCGAAAGGAATACCATGAAACCTAATAGTAATGAAATAGGCACCGCAATAGTCATTGGAACCAGTATAAAAAATGATGATCTCTTTACTTTTCGGATTAATTTATCATCTATCTACATTTTGATCTAACTTTCATGAAAGTCGACTACACTCTCTTGAGGTCTACTAAATGCTAAAATTTTAATTCACCCCCGCTTGACATTCAATGTTTATTAGCTTGTAATTTAATTTATTGGCTTCAATAGGAAAAAGAGGATTTTACTGGTGAATAAAATAGGTCTATTAAATTAGAATGTGGATACTCCCTCCGATTCAAAAAAATGACCTACTTTCCTTATTAGTCGATTTAAAAAAGGATGACCCTTTTCTTTTTAGATACTTTTAAATTTTAACATTTCACGTAGCATGTTTAAGACAATAAGATTAAAGGGAATTTTGGTACATTTGACATATCTTTAATTTAAAACCACAAGATTCAAAAGTCTTCTTTATTTTATTGAACTCCGTACCAAGTAAAACTAGGTCATTATTTTTGAAACCGAGGGAGTATTAATTTTGATGAAATATGAACTCCTAAAATGGATACTTAATTAATTGATCTACATACATACTACAACAATTGAATATGATTTGATAAGACCTATCTTATAAGCTTTGTAATGGCCTTCGATATTTCTCACGATTTTATGTGTTTGTAGATCATTGATTTTTACCTAAAATAATAAACTTGATACTGACCAAATATCTAGAAAGATGTGTATTTGGATGATTAATACATTTCATTTCATCATGGTTGACATTTGAGGATGATATTCATACATTGTAATATTGGGATCTAGTGTCATGCAGACACTATTATTTAGATCAAGTATCAGGTTGGCACTGTTATTTGGAATGGGAGCCGCATCGATAATGACATGAACTGAACCAGATCCTAGTCATGTCGGGCATCTCAAGTCTAATAAGGACCGGAGACCACCCCCTTTACCCAGTCCAATCAACCAATATACAATCCCTGTCGGATGAATTTTGAACATATAACAAGATAGAGTATTAAAATTTTAGTGACTTTGGGATAAGTCTAAAATTGAGACAAACCCAACCAAGTCATACCATCCAAACCAAAACAAACAAACCATAATATACCCAAGTCCACAATTGTCCATACAAAGCCTCTAAATAATGTCAAAGAATATCTAGTTGGTACATGCCCTCGACCATAGCCAAAAATCAATGTCAAATGAGTAGTAAAGACATAAGATAAACCATAACATGTCATGGGCCTTCCAAAGAATGGAAGCTCACCACTTCAGTTTAACTCAAGCTATCCCTGAATAACCAAGTCATTGAGCAGGAGGCATAATAGTATGGCCGATTCCTGCATTGCATAGGGATATAATGCTCAAAGATAGTTTTAGGAGTGAGAGCTAGTATGTATTCAGGGGTAAAGATAAAATAATGTCATTATTCAACACCAAAGAAAATAACCATATGCAATAACATATGTACATATATACCATGCCGGGTAGGGAATAAGGTTGAGCATGCATTTAAAAACCTTAACCTGGACTATGTAGCTCTAACGTCCTAAATATCCACCGACGGGCTATATAGGTTCAGCTCCCCTACTGAAAGAGCCTCGATGCATGTTAGTCACTTGAGCCGGAGGTATAATGAAAGACCAGGGAATACCTCGACCTCACGCTAACCAAGATACAAATATATATCAATTATGTGAACCATGCATAGAGGTCATCAAGACGAAACCTCACATCAACAAACATGAGTTTTCAGTATTGGTCCCCCGTGACCTCCACCTTCCACCTCTTTTCTAAACATCCCTCTTTAAACCCATATTAAAACCATTCACACATTCCAACCATTTACTAATGAGTCTTTCAATTAGGCATTAACCATTGGTATTTTCATACCAAAACCATTAAACCAAGTTGACTACAAAGATTCCAATTAAATAAAAACCATGGCCACCAAGTCCTTTCCAAACCATTTAAAATCAACAAAACCAATTTAGGTTCCATAACCATATTACGCAATGCAAAGATTTCAAGAATAGTCAAACTATGTGACAAAATCATTCTCATTGGCATTTTAATAAATAGGTTGACTGCACATAAGTTTCAAAACCAAAACCTAGTAATTTTGAGAGTCCATATTACCCCAAAATCCATTTACCATTAACATGCATCCCACAATGTTCAAAATCATATTAAAAATAAAGGAAAGCCATAATTAAACCATGTAAAATATTTTTCAATCATGACCATCCAAAACCCCTAATCATTGTGTCAAAATCATAACTATACCATGAAAATCAAACATTAAAATACATGCTCTTTGTTGAACTAATAATGTGGAAGGAGTAACATGCTCGAGTTATGAAAATTCATGAAGAGAATTTGATCCTTAAGCCTCTATATGACCACATTGAATAAACCCTAGCTCAATCTTCTTGAGAGGCTTTTTAGTGTTTTAATCTTCTAAAGTGTATAAGGGATGACCAACTAATCTTATAATATGTGGTGTCATAAGGGATTGGGGTGGAAAATGTCCAACATACCCCTAGTTTAAAGCTACAACCAGCTCGCATGAGGTTATGAGTTGCCCCTATAACTCGTCACCACAACCTACGACTAGTACTATCTAGTTATCACCGAGACAAAAGGCTAGTCACCACACTCTATCCAACTTATGACTCCCTTGCCCTACTCATCACTAGACCATACGACATGTATGGTCTAGCCGTATCAAAGATAAAACACCAAGGGCTAGACGTTGGACAATATATAATTGGACTCAACCCTCTTGTCACATCACCATATGACTCGTGTGGAGTCTCTCATAACTAGGATTGAACTTAGCCAACAATACACTAACCAACATACCACTTGGGTCCCTAGACCCATCACCACACCATACAACTCATGGTGTGAGACGTAAGATGATTAGAGAGTTTAAAACCAAGGAGATTTTTAAGGGCCAAGGTTTAAGGCATTTCAGTCTCCCCCACTAGGATCATTTATCCTTGAATAATGGGTAAAGGCAAACACAAGCATGGTTTGGAACGCATATACCTTTACTATTACCTTTAACTAAGTTAGAAAATTGAACACCAAGGAATTCACAATCTTCCTTTAACAAAGACAGAAAAAATGATGTTAAGAATACATACACACTTTAAGTACGACTATCCATAACAGAGAGCAAGAACGAGCAGTCAAACTCCATTTCCTATTTAGTTCCCTATAGAGCTCCTTCCTTCACAACCAATGCATCTACTATCCCTTAAATAAGACCACACTCTTCACCAAGCTTTCAACATGAATACAACACTTCTCCATCTTAACCTCCCAACTTCCCCTATGAATACATAACTAGAGGACCTAAGTATAACTGTATATCCATCCCATGTTAAAGACTAATTGGGAGTTAAAGTTTCTATTGGAAGCCATAGGACTCTATACTTTTCACAACTCTAATAATACTACCTCGTCTATCACTATAATAAAGAAACAGGTCTTGATCAAGGAGCTATTGCTGTATAAAACAATGGTTGGGTATTTATAATCAGCATACTCTATCCTATCTTTACTATACTCACTTTATGGATCTCCCCACCAAAACTAGCACCCTCAACCACTATCACAAAGGCTTTCACCTCTCACCCCCTCTGCAACTATTTCATATTACAATATACATCTCATTCTTCCATCTACACTTATAAACTTAGGTCTAGTAGCCACCCCATAATTTTAAAACAATGGACATCTACTCTCTCATCCAAAATGTTACTATGCTTCCATGGTCACTACCACCCTAACATAAGAAGGGTAAATAAGGAACTCAAGTACAAGCATTAAGAATGATGGGGGGATACTTACCAATTACAACTCCTATTTATCGTACTACTCAAGAAGAGACCTGTAAAATGGGACACGACATAATAGGCACAGGGTACTCCATAGAAACGACCTAGGATATAAATGAAGGATTATTCCAACATAAACAAACTATAGTATGAGTCCTAAGAACAGCACACCAGAAGAAATACGACTACATATATCATAGTAATGTAATGTAAAGCCGAGATTCATATTCAGGGAATAAGGCGAGGATTGCCACTTGAAACTACTATTTCTTGGAGACAAGCATGATGTGAAACATGAATATATGGATCATGAGTGTCATGACATAGAGCTTGAAACTTTGGAAGCTTGGATTTTCTAAGAACCATTATTGCTTTTGGTCCAGGAGCTGAAGTATGGGCATACGTGGAACATAAAATTCGAACCTTAAGCATAAGCACTATTATAATGTGTACAACACTAGTAGAGTTCCCTCTTAACCGAAATAGGAGGGAATTGCTAGAATAGGAGTATGTTTACCCCGACTTTCCCTTACAGTGTACCACTAGGAGGAAATTAAAGATTAGCCTTCGATCTTTATCTTACTACACCTATAATCACAACACTCTACTGTAAGGGGTATCACCATGGATATGAACTAGAGAAACTTGGCTCTCTTATATTTAAAACCTCACTTTCCATATGCAATGAAGGGTTCAACTTAGTCTTACAAACTCCATGCCCTAACCCACTGAATGACTTATCCCCCAGTCCATCAGTTCAACCTGGACCTCCGGTCGACATATCATAAATTCTCCACTTATGTATCCTCTTAGTCATCAACCTTATGTCTTCTTCATTCCCCAACAAGCCTACCAACGTATAACCCCCCTCCCAAATCTCACATTATTAGCCTCGAGCTAACATACTTGTTTACTAAAATCAATATCAAAGGTTCAAACTTAGTGTCTACCAACTATCATGCACTACTAACAGAGTACCCCAGATAATATATATATATATATGTGTATGTGTGTGTGTGTGGTCCACCCCACAAGGAGGTCACCCTAAACTCCTTAGTTACCCATCAATAACCTATACATACCCGGAGGAAACTACCTCGTTTATGCCAAAAAAATTAGGAGTATCCTATAGAGAAATGCTATGGCATATAAACTCTTATCAATAGGATACTTCCACTATTCTTTAAGCTTCTTTCAACTCAAATAGAGTCATTCTATAATAGGGATAAAGATAGAATAAATATCTGAAAGGTGGTAAATCCCAAAATCAATTTCTCTATGGGGATGGATACGAGGAAGGTCATCAGGGAAGACCTCAAGAAATCCATTCACCATCGAGACAAAATTCAAAAAAGGACCCTCTGGTTAAAATCTTTAACCCCCAAATTAGATGATAGAGGTACCTTTTTGAGATCGATTTTCATGCTCTAAGATATGATATCAACTTCCCCTTATTAGCTATAGAACCACCCTCCCACTCAATAATCGGATCATTGGGGAATTTAAAAATGACATTATGGGTATGACAGTCTAGAGACACATAGAACGAGTTCAACCAATCCATCCAATATGAAATCAAAATCAAACATGTCTAATTCAAACAGATCCACTAAAGTTCCCCGACCACCCGTAGATACCACACAACCCGTATAGACTCTTCTAACCACCACAAAGTCACCCATTGAGGTAGAAAGAGAAAAATGGTCCAAAATAAACTTGGGACCAAAACTGAAATGCACAGCTACAAATGGGGTCACATAAGAGTGAATGGATCCCAAATCAAGTAAATAGTACACATGATAGAAAAAGAGTTTCAACATACCTGTAATGATATTAGGAGATGCCTCAGACTCCTGAAGAATAGTGAGAGCATATAGGCAGCCTCGACCAGTGCCAGAGACAAAAGTAATACCCCTCAGTGTAGGATCTAGAGATGTGGCAACAGTATCCTATTTGCCCCAGTAGCAATACTCGTGAGACACTCCTGCTATATGTGACCTAATTGAACACAACTAAAACACTGATCCTTCCTTTATAGCAATAATAGTAGTATAAACAACCACTAAATCAGTAGAGAGGATAGGTTAGGGCTGACCGAGCTCCACTAACCTAAAAATGGTATTCATCAGAAGACTGAGGATAAGGATCACTGACAACTACATAGGAACTCCTCAAATTCCCTTGCTTAGACTATTTTCCACCATTTATACCACTATTTCTCTAACTCCTCCCCAGTATGAACATAGAAACTTCTTGCTCTATCTATTTCTCGGTCTTTCCTTATTCCTTCCCACAGCAATAAAACCAGACTGGAAAATAGAGATCCACTTTCAGGGTTAATAGATGAATAGAACGTTAAAACTCAATATTGGTAAAATCTCCTTGAGGAGAATTAGAATGAGTGTTACCATTCAGAGTAGGGTTAGCAGAGACTGGCAGAACGCCCAAGCAAAATTAGAAACTACAACTTGATTGGGTCTATACCCTATGAGTTGGACAAGATCTATCCACGTCATCCTCAATTAGGATAGATAAGTTTCCACAAGATATAGATCATTAAAAGGGCATGATATAAAAGGAGAACAAAAGAAGATTTAAGGGAAATATAAAGACCTTAAAATTTGTAGCACAAAAATAAAACAACCAAGAAAGTGAAGAATTTCTAAATAACTCCCAGCCTCTCCCTTATAAGTGTGGCAATCTACACACCCATAAAAGAGCTACTTGACACAACTTTGTAGACACCTAACTAGCCATGAACCAAGGGCTCTATTACCAATCTAACATGACCCAAACTAGGGCCTAGCCATGTCGGACATCTCAAATCTAATTAGGATCAAAAACCATCCTCTATACCCAATCCAATCAACTAATATACAACTCGTGTCAGATGAATTTCAAATATATAACAAGATAAGTATTAAAATTTTAATGACCTTGGGATAAGTCTAAAATTAAGATCAACCTAACTAAGTCATACCATCCAAACCAAACCAAACAAACCTTAATATACCTAAGTCCACAATTGTCTGTACAAAGCCTCTAAATAATGTCAAAGAATATTTAGTTGGGACATGCCCCCGACCATAGACCAAAACTAATGTGAAAGGAGTAGTAAATACATAAGATTAATGATAACATAAAATAGGCCTTTCGAAGAATGGAAGCTCACTACTTCAGATAGACTCAATCTATCCCCAAATTACTAAGTCACTGAGTAAGAAGTATGATAATATAATTAGTTTTTGTATCACATGGAGATACAACTCCCAAAGATAGTTAGCAGAGTGGATGCTAACATATACTCAGGGATGAAGATAAAATAATACTATTATTCAAAGTCAAAGTAAATAACTATATGCAACCACTTATATACATATATATCGTGTCAGGGTGGGGAACAAGGTTTAGCATGCATTTAAAAACCTTAACTTGTACTATAGATATCTTCCATCCTAAATGTCCACCCTCAGGCTATATGGGTTCAACTCCCCCTACTAAAAGAGCCCTGGTGCATGTTAGCCGTATGAACTGGAGGTATAAAAAAATCAAGAAATACTTTAACCTTATGCCAACCAAGATACAAATATATATCAATAGTGTAAACCATGCATACAGGTCATCAAGGCCAAACCTCATATCGGAAAACTTGAGTGTCCAGTATTGGTCCCTTTGGAACCTCCACCTTCTACAGTTTTACTACATAATCCCCTTTAAGCCCATATTAAAACCATACACATATTCCAATAATTTACCAAGAAGTCATTTAATTAGGCATTAACCATTGGTTAGTCATAGAAAAATTAGAGCTTTCAAGTTGAAACACCTTGGCTTTGAACCCTTAGAAAATTTCCTAAGTTAGAGATTATAGTCAACATACGACTAGAAGGTACTAGTCCTATGTTTGTGTATAGGTTAGGGTCCCTTTCACGTACATTAAATAGTGTGTTTGGGATGGTTTCTTACCTTGGTACGATTAAAAATCATACCAATAGTATAATAGTGTATGAGTGATATGTTTCTGAGTCATATGATGCCTTAAGTATTGTCTAGATGATTCTGACCAAGGTACGACTCTAAGGGTACTACTCATATATTAAGATACGACTTGGCCTTGTATGGTCGTATGTTGATAAGTATGGGGGTCCAAGGGGAGGTATAGGGTAAGAGTTAAGGGTAACACTCGTACCCTAGGTTATGGGTTAAAGGTATTGGCCATACCCTCTTGAGTATGTTTTTCAGATTTAAGCTGGGGATATTTCAGACATTTTCTACCCTAAAACCCTTAACTAACAATGTCATATAACATATTGTAGCCTCTTATAACACACTATTAGAAGATCAAACACACCAAAATCACTCTCTAAAGTCTCTCTGGAAAACTGGGGCTACGGTGTCCTACAAGTTTTCATCTAGAGGCTAAAGGGGTCAAGTTCTTCCATGAATCTTCTTGAATAAGGCATGTGACTCTTTCCTCATTGTTAGTTCTAAAATATCATATGATTTAAGAATTGATTATAAATCATTAAGGGTTGTTTTAAAATCCCAATGTTGAGGGTTTTTGGTGTATATTATTGGGTATTGTTTTGGTTTAAATTATGTTTACACATATTTTTGGTAATGATTTGCACATGTGGGTGCTTGGTGATTGTAGTTTAACAAAGGGGTCATGGGTGACCCTAGTCTTGATGATTTTTACTTTGGTTTTGATCTTGTAAAAGGTACACCCTCAAGGTATTTATGAAAATATCTAAGAGAATAAACTAGTCACAAGATGAAATATGTTTTGAACTAAAGCTTTTTATAATAGAATAAACTAGTCATAAGATGAAATGTGTTATGAACTAAAGTTTTGTATAATAATGATGATGAAGGATTAATGATTTCTTAAAGGTCTTGATAATGATATGTTGATTTTAAATGGTGTTTTGAACCAATGCATTGTCCTAATGTGTATGAATGGTTGGTAAATGGTTTGTGAAGGCCTTGTTAGCCATGTAATAATTTCAATGGTAATCTTGGTGGTTTAATTGGTTTAATCTTGGTGCATTTGAGTCCCTAACATTGAATTGGTTTATGTCTTCATTTGAAAATGGGTTTGAGTCCCTAAACCTTGAATGGAACAAGTTTCTTTGTTAGAAAATATGCTCGTGTAACACTCCGAGTCTGTACCCTGGATGCTACACGGTTCATACGATCCCAAAGGACCACAAGTTAACCCATGACTGATATCTGCTATGAATACTAAATAATAATACTAAAATAAATGCGGAATAATAGGCTGAAGTGCCATACAATTCAAAATTTGTTAATGCACATAAAATGTATCAACTGAAATAATAATTTGTAAAACTAAATACTGACTGAAAACTAGTCTGAAGAGCCTCTAACTGAAACTATCTGAAAGTGGAGTTTATGGTATAATCCCAACTAACTCCATCTAATAAAATACTGAGTCTACTGAAATAATGAAATAAATGAATATCCTCGAATGATGAGGACTCACTGCTAATCTACTACTGCTGGCTGAGTCTGAATCTATCTATGCGTGGTTGGGAACCTAAGCATCCTCACCTATGATATGAGACATCTTAGCGGAAAGAAAGAGTATGTGTCAGTATATGGAATGTACTGGTATGCTAGATGAGGTAAGGCTGCATGCAAGGGTTCATATGCATGAACAATAACTGACTATAAGATATAGAGTAACTGAAAATGAGAGTACATGGAAAACTAATACTGCTTTAAATACTGAGTATGCACAAATATGCATATAAGTAAATACTGTGACAAAGCTTGTCTGAAGCTATGTCCTGAGTACTAATACTGAGTAACTGATATCTGAAGTTACTAATAACTGAGTTACTAATACTGATTGACTGTATCTAACAGTCCTGATTTTGTAGAACTGAACTGAGTTCTATTTTAAAGACTGAGACTGAAATATGGGAGGTAATCATCAAACTGACATTCCCAAATAAGATAACTAAGCTGGGGTCCAACCTGTGACCCTAGTTGGAAGGGTGTCAGTATCGTGCCACGGGTAAAGACACTGAAGAGTTACCCTCATCTAGTAGGCACTCTAATGATGGAACTCTCATCTGTCACATTCAAACACCTCATCAACCCTCAACTGGTAGGTTTGATGTCTCGACCTACGCTGTCTATGTAGTTCTGGAATGCAAGGATTGCTTCTAGAGATCCCACCCTCTACTTGCAGGTGATCCCCCATTCTTGGGTTCATTCAAAGCTAAATCCTACTCACAACTAAAAGACACTAAACTGAGTATACTGAATTGGACTGAACTGATATTGAGCTTACTGAGTTTTCCTATGTTTGGTAACTGATTAATTCTGTGAAGTTCTATAACTGACTGAGATTACTACTGATCGTGATATGAATGAGATTCTATAACTAACACTGGCTCTAGGTACACAGCTAAATTGTCTGGTATTAAATACCCCCAGGATTCGATAGCATGAAAAATAAAGCATAGCATGATCTTAAGATATACAACAATATACACTTGTCCATAATTCACTCAGAATGGTATTTCATCAAACACTTGTAAGGCATAATCTTATACATGATTGGGAGCACAAAATGACATGTCAAGATTCCACTATCTACTTCACCTAGGCATTTTAGCAAACACTTGGGAGCATGGAATATTTCACAGGGTAAGATCCTGGAGTTACACTGGAAATTGACTATTGTCATTTAGACTGGTTCGGTGAAGTGCTAGTGATCAAAATGATAGTCTTTAATGACTGGAACTTAAAATTGCCATAACTTCTTACTCGGTTATCGGATTTGGGCAACCTTTATATCATTGGAAAACTAATTGAATTTCCTACACAATGGTAGGCTCTAAACTAAAAAATACTGAGTGTTTTGAAAATTTAATATTAGATAACTCATGAACTACAAGTTAAGTTAAGCTTAAGAAATATTATTACAATATGTCCTCCTTGGGAACATTCATCCTCAAATGAGACTGATTAAGCTAAGAAACACACTGATAGGCTCAGATGACATACCGAAAATGCATATCTGATGCATGAATACATGGCTACAGCTACTAACAAGCTGGTTTTTCATACTGAACATGCATATTTGATGCATGAGTACATGACTGAACTGATTCATAAATGCATTACTGAATATGCAACGATAATGATTACCAAGTTATAATTATAGATGAATATGAAACTGAGTAAATCTAAGAAAAACTGTTATGTTAAGCCGGATCTGAGTTTGTGGAGATGAGGTAAGGATACTTGGTCTGCATATCTATTTTTGCCTCCCAAGTAGCTCCCTCAATGTACTGATTCTGTCAAAGAACTTTGACTAAGACAACTTTTTTGTTCCTCAGTCTACAAATTTGATGATTGAGGATAAGGACTCAAACCTCTTCAAAAGAGAGATCATTCTGAATATTTACATGCTCTAAAGGAACTATGACTGCTGGGTCACCGATGCATTTCTTTAGCAAGGAGATGTGGAATACTGGATGCACTGAGGCTAGATCTAAAGGCAACTCAAGCTCATAAGCTACCTTTTCAAAATGGTTGAGAATTTTGTAAGGAAAAACATATTGAGGACTGAGATTTACCTTCTTGCTGAACCTCTTTATCCCCTTCATGGGAGAAATTTTCAGTAACACAAAATCACCAATCTCAAACTCTATATCCTTTCTCCACAATCTGTATATGATTTCTGTCGGCTCTAGGAAGCCCTAGGTCTTTCTCTGTTTAACTGAATCTAAGGATTCAAACACTTGGTCGGTCCTTACTACTGTGGCCTCACCTACCTCGAACCAACTAATTAGAGATCTACATCACCTACTATAGAGAGCTTTAAACGGATCCATTTGAGTATTGGAGTGATAGCTGTTATTATATGCGAACTCGATCAGGGGCAGGTGGTCATACCAACTACCCTTAAAATTGACAACGAAGGCTCTTAGCACATCTTCTAGAGTCTAAATGGTCCTCTCTACTTGACCATCTGTCTGAAGGTAGAAGGATGTACTAAGGTGAACTCGAGTACCAAGACCCTTTTGGAATGCCTTCCAGAAATAAGAGGTGAACTGGGTACCTTTATCTAAGATAATGGATACTGGGACTCCGTATAGCCTAAATAAATCTCTGATATAGAGTTTGATGTAGTCCTCGACTGAATAGGAAGTATGAACTAGCAAGAAATAAGCTGATTTAGTTATCCTATCTTCGATAACCCATATAGAATCATGCTGATGACTAGTATGAGGCTAACCCATCACAAAGTCAATGTTAAATTCTTCTTAGCTCCATGTGGGAATACTAAACTCCTGCATGGACCCACTAGACTTCTGGTGATCAATCTTTACCTATTGACACGTAGAGCACTTATCTATAAAGTCTGCAATATCCCTCTTCATCCCACTTCACTATAGATCTCTTACAAATCATGGTACATATTAGTGGCCCCTGCATAAATAGAGTAACACGCACCATGTTCTTTTACAAGAATTCATTGCCTTAATTCATCTATACCTGGCATATATAAACGACCCTGGAAATGCAACACACTATCTCCTCGTTAGGAGAAAACCTCTACTTTCTGATCTCTGACTATCTCTTTAAACTTAACGAGACTGGGATATCTATCCTGTTTTTCCTTTACCTCGGAAACTAGAGAGGATTTAGAACTATTTTGAACCCATACACTACCTTCTGCTGAATTAAATAAACGGACACCTAGTTGGACAAGCTGATGAACTTCCTGAACTAAATTTTTCTTACTCACCTAAATATGAGCAACACTACCCATAGATAGTCTACTGAGAGCATCAGCCACTACATTGGCTTTTCCTAGATGATAAAGAACACTCATGTCATATTCTTTCAATAATTCTAACCACCTTCTCTGATGCAAATTTAAATCTTTCTGAGAGAATAAATACTTAAGGATTTTGTGATATGTGAACACATCAACATGCACCCCATACAAGTAGTGCCTCTAAATCTTTAAGGCAAACACTACAGCTTCTAACTCAATATCATGGGTCATATAATTCTTCTCATGAGGCTTAATCTGTCTAGAGGTGTAGGCTATGACCTTACCTCTCTATATGAGGACACAACCCAAACCTTATCTGGATGCATCATAGTATACAACAAATCTATCTGACCCATCTGGTAGAGTCAAAACTAATGCTAAGGTAATTTGAGTCTTCAACTCCTAAAAACTCTTCTCGCATAAATCTGACCACTGAAACTGGACTTTCTTTTGAGTCAATCTAGAAATGGGGGATGCAATAGATTAAAACCCTTCAATAAACCGACAATAATAGCCAGCTATACCAAAGAAACTCCTGATATCTGATAGAGAGATGGGTCTAGGCTAGTTTCTCACTGCTTTGGCCTGTTAATAATCAACTCTAATGCCATCACTAGAAATAACATGACCAAGGAATACAATTGACCTTAGCCAAAATTTATACTTACTGAATTTGGAAAACAATTGATGAGTTCTAAGAGTCTAAAGTATTCTCGCTATGGGAATAGAAAAGAATGTCATCAATAAAGACTATAACGAACATGTCCAAGTACTGCTTGAACATGCAATTTATTAAGTCCATGAAAGCTACTGGGGAATTAGTAAGACCAAAGGACATGACTAGAAACT
This sequence comes from Capsicum annuum, assembly GCF_002878395.1. Taxonomy (NCBI): domain Eukaryota; kingdom Viridiplantae; phylum Streptophyta; class Magnoliopsida; order Solanales; family Solanaceae; genus Capsicum; species Capsicum annuum. The sequence goes on along the minus strand of NC_061111.1, from coordinate 103,826,815 downwards.
CGAAGAGACCATACCGAGTTTTGAAAGTTATTTTTGGAATGTCACATTCTCTGACTCTGAGCTGGTGATAGCCTGATCTGAGGTCTATCTTAGAAATGCAAATGGTACCCTAAATTTGGTCAAATAAGTCATCGATTCTAGGAAATGGATACTTATTCATGACTGTGATTTTATTCAACTGGCAGTAGTTAGTACACATTCTGAGAGAACTATCTTTCTTACGTATGAATAGAACTGGTATGCCCCATGGGGAGACATTAGGTCTGATAAATCCTTTATTTAGGAGATCTTTCAATTGTTCTTTTAACTCTCTAAGTTCTGCTGAAGCCATTCTATATTGCAGAATAGATATGGGTTGAGTGTCTGGAAGAAGGTCTATTCCAAAGTTGATTTTCCTTTCGGGAGAAACTCTGGGAAGATCTTCAGGGAATATATCTGGAAATCCCTGACTACTAAAATTGACTCAAAGTTTGGAGTCTCTGAATTTGAGTCTTTGACTCAAACAAGATGGTAAATGCACCCCTTGGATATCATCTTTCTCGCTCTAAGGTATGAAATAAGCTGACCCCTAAGGTTGTAGTACTAACCCTCCATTCATGGCTGGTTCATTTGGGAACTAAAAATGAATGATTTTGTTTCTACAATCAACTAAGGCATAGCATAAATGGAGCCAATCTATGCCAAGAATGACATCAAAATCTTCCATCTCTAGCTTTACAAGGTCTGCTGAAGTAACATTCTGAGATATCATAACCGGACAGTTCTTGTATACCCGGTGGGCTATGATAGATTTACCCATTGGGGTAGAAACTGAGAAAGCCTCTACTAGGATTTTTGGACTGACTCCAAAGTTAACAGCTATATAAGGTGTTACAAGAGATAACGAAGCCCCTAGATCTAGCCAGCCATAAATATGTAAGCAGAAGATCTGTAATGTACTAGTGACCTTATCAGGAGAATTTTCCTAATCTTGTCTAGACTGATATTCATAAAGCCTGTTTGGGCGTTGCCCACTGGTGGCACTGGAAGCAGCACCCTGCTGATTCAGGTGACCTAACTGAGCTGAAGAATGAGTATACTAACCTTAAAAAACTGACAGAGGACAATCACTGACTGTATGGACTAGTTTTCCATACCCGAAACAAACATCGCTGCAATCTTAACAGATACACTTGTGGTTTCTGCCACATGTTTGACAAAGAGAATTTGTTCGAGAACTGCTGACACTACCTTGAGATTTTGAGCCTGGTGCCCTATCATTTTTACCATTTCTGAACTTAAGTACTAGAGCACTGGCTGAGGATGGAGCTAGAACTAAAGATTTTGGACCAAACTGGGAATGGTTACCACCCTCTAACTTAGGCTGATTAAAATTAAAGCTACCTATTCTAGCCCTCTTATTCTTTCTTTCTCTCTCTATAATCTTGGACTTTTCTATCTACTGAGCACAGACCATAGCTCTATCTCCTAAATCATAATCGATGTCTTGCACTCCTTAACCATACTATCTAACACCTCAAATACAAACTTGGTCAGTTTGGAACTACTGTCAGCTACTATATGGGGAGCATACCTGGATAACGAGGGAATGATCTTTCACTTATACTGCCCTGCCTAAGATTGCTGAACTCTAACACCTTGGATTCTCTCAACTCTAAGGGAAAGAATCTCTATAGAAAAGCTATACAAAACTCATCCCACTCTATGGGCTCTGTATCTACGCCCTTGTCTACCTTTCACTGCTTAAACCACGTATGAGCTACATCTTATAGCTGATAGGAAGTTAACTTAGAACTCTCATTGGAAGTCACTCCCATGATATCTATGACTTTTTGGACCTGATCGAGGAACTCCTGTGGATCCTCTTCTGGCTTAGATCGTGAGAATAGGGGAAAATTCATTTGGGTAAAGTCTCAAATCTGGCTGCAGTAGTATTACCCGCTAGATTAGCTGGAACAACAACTAGCCATTTATTCTGAGCCACTACATAGTTGGTTAGAGTAGTGATATAACTTTGAATTCTGCATGGGAGACATACTCATCCAGGAGATATGCCTGAACGGGCTGAGGTGCTGACTGATTTTTGGTTCTTATTTCATTAGTCATTTTGGGAGGCATGTTTTATAAATAAAAATAAGGAAGTGGATTAGACTGAGAGTTTAACTTGATCTCATGCTCACTCACACAACATGAATAAAGAAAGAAAGGAACCTGTTTCCTAAAACAACTCATAGCCTCCTGTCCAAAAGTGTGGCGCGCTATACACCCATGCACAAAACTCTATTTGATATGGATTTCAGACTTCCTAGAATATTGTTGAACCTTAGGCTTTGATACCAAGTTTGGAATGCCTCAATTCTATACCCTAGACGTTACATGGTGCATAAGACACCAAAGAACCACAAGCTAACCCATGAATGATATCTACTATGAGCACTGAATAATAATACTAAAATAAATGCGGAATAATAGGCTGAAATTCCATAAGGTTCAAAATCTATAAATGCTGATAAAATATATCAACTAGAATAAGAATTTGTAAAATTGAATACTGACTAAAAACTAGTCTGAAAAGCCTCTAACTGAAACTGTCTGAAAGTGGAGTTGATGGGATAATCTCCCAACTAATTCCATTTACTAAAATACTGAGTCTACTAAAATAATGAAATAAAATAATATTCTTGAATGATGAGGACTCACTACTAATCTACTGCTGCTGGATGAATCTAAATCTATCTATGCATGGTCGGGAGCCTGAGCGCTCGAACCTATGATATGCGATGTGATAGTGCAAATAAAGATTTCGCTTTAATATGTAGAATGTACTGGTATGTAAGATGGGGTAAGACTGAATGCAAGGGTTTATATGCATGAACAATAACTGACTGTATAATATAGAGTAACTAAATATGAGAGAACATGGATAACTGATACTGATGTAATACTGAGTATACACTAATATGCATATAATAAATATTATGACTAAGCTTTTCTAAAGCTAAGTCCTGAGTTCTAATACCGAGTAACTGATATTGATTGATGATATTGATTGATTGTATCTGATAGTCTTGATTCTATAGAACTGATCTGAGTTCTATTCTGAAGAATGAGACTGAGACTGAGACTGTGGGTGGTAATCATCTAACTAACATGCCCAAAATAAGATGACTGAGTTGGGGTCCAACCTGTGACCCCAGTTGGAAGGGTGTTAGTACCATGCCAAGGGTAAAGATACTGAAGAGTTACCCTTATCTGGTAGGTACTCTAATGAGAATGGTGGAACCCTCATGTGTCAGGTTAAAACACCTCATTAACCCTCAACTGCAGGTTTGATGTCTAACCTACGTTGGCTATGTAGTTCTGGAATGTAAGTATTGTTTTTAGAGATCACACACTCTATAGGCAGGTGAGGCCCCATCCTTGGGTTCATTCGATGCTGAATCCTGCTCCAACTAAAAGACACTGAATTAGGTATACTGAACTTGACTGAACTGATATTGAGCTTACTGAGTTTTCTTAAGTTCAGTAACTGATCGAGTTCTACTGAGTTCTATAACTGACTGAGAGTACTACTGATCGTGACATGACTGAGATCCTATAATTGACACTGGCTCTAGGTACATAGCTTAATTGTCAGGTATTAAATACCCCCAGGACTCGACATCAAGAAAAATAAAGCATAGCATGATCTTGAGATACACAATAATATACACTTGTCCATAATTCTCTCATAAGGGCATTTCATCAAATACTTGTTAGGCAAAAACTTATACATGATTGGGACTATACAATGGCATGTCAAGATTCGGCTATCTACTTCACATAGGCAGATTAGCAAACACTTAGGGAGCATAGAATACTTCACATGATAATGGTCAACACATGTAATCATGAATACAACAATCAATTTCAAATTTAAGAGTTAAGCATGCAATTCATATAATTTACCACATAACTATCTTAATTTCATGGAAACTTGTAATTAAACATACATTGGATCCCAATTACTATCATGAACATGAATACATTTAATTCTAAGCATGGAAATTATAAATAATAAATCTTGAAGTTTTAAAATGGATTCTTGGACTCTATGGGTGAAAGGGACCCATAGATAAATAGCTAACATACCTTGGGTTATTAGTTCTTGAGTTTTAACCTTGATTCTTGAAGCTAGGGTTTTGTACTTTAGAGAGAATGCTTTTATTCTTTAAGATGAGTGATAATATAATGGGATAATAGGCTATTTAGTTCTTTAATCCTGTGTTTAGGCTGACTGGAATTAAGGAAAAAGGCCTGAATGTCCTTGGAAATTAAATCTTGGAATTAACTGAAATGTCTCGATCTTCACCCTTGGCGCGACGCAGTGTTGTCGCGTCGTGTCTCTGGAAATTGCCAACAGGGAAAATGCACGATGGCACGACATGGTGGTATCACGTTTCCACCTTGTATAAGACCTGGAAGCTTGGCGTGACGTGGTACAATCGCGTTGGCTCACTGGAAATTGACAAATATGAACTGGGTCCTTAGCGCGATGCGCCAATATCGCAGTCCCTTACTGGAATTGAATAATTGAGAATTAGAAGCCCTCCGTGATGCAATAAGATCATGGAGTCACTCTAAAAATTGACAATTATGATTTAGATTGGCTCTGCAACGTGGTAGTGATCAAAATAATGGTGTTTAATGATTGGAACTTAAAATCGCCATAACTTTTTACCCGATTATCGGATTTGGGCGAATTTTATATCGTTGGAAAGCTAATTGATTTTCCCACACAATAGAAGGATCTAAAATAAAAAAATACCAAGTGTTTTAAAAATTTTATATTAGGTAACTCATGAACTGAGAGTTAAGTTAAGCTTAAGAAATACAGGGTATTACAGTTTGAGTCCAAAAGTCAAATTAATGAATGGTTGATTGATAATGGCAATGGCATGTCACACTTGCAAGTGGTGTTGGTATGATGATACCAACGAAGTGAATTTGGTAAGTAATTAGCTAAATGTTTGTGCATGTCAAATGATGTTTTAAATTGCGCTTAAAGAAAGATGTGTATCATGGTCGTGAAAATGGAGCCCAAAGGACTAACACTGGAAGTCGCGATAGTCGGTGGGGATTTTATATGATAGGGTGATTCAAGTCCCCTGAATAAAAATATGAAAGAGAGGTTTGAGTCCCCCCTTACACATGTAATGAAGCTTTAGTCACCTTAATTATGTTGGGAGGTTCGATTCCTCCTATAGGTATATACAGTTATAGAGATTCTCTAGTTTGTATAGCTACACACATTGGGGCCCTCGCAGTAAGAGAGAGATTAGTCTATATAGCCCATGGGTTCCTTGTTATATGACGGTTATGATATATAGCCCCGGTTAATGATTTCAAAGTTCATGATAATCTTGTTTCCTGCACCAACATGGTATATATATATATGTGTATGTTTGTTTTGCATTGGTATATGTATTGATTGATTGGTTTTGATCCGTTAACATATTTTATCCTTATCCCTGACTTGCATGCTAGCATTCCAACTGCTAACCTTCTTCAATATTGTATCCCCATACGATGCAGGTATTGATCATATTACACCTTATACTTAGTGATTGCACTTGGGATCAACTTTTGGTGACTTAAAGTGATGAAATACTTTGGAAGGCTCTATTTCTTGTTTGTGTTTCTTATGACTTTATTGGATTAGACTTAGATATTGGATTTAGCTATGGTCGGGGGCATGTCCCAATCAGATACTTTTAGATTTCTTTAAAGGCTTTGTATGGTCAAATTGTGGACTTGGGTAAGTTATGGTATGGATATGGACTTGGTTATTATTTTTGTTTTGTTATTATTGTTGGTTGGGTATTGGATTGGACATTTGGACTTGTTTGGGTTGGTCATTACATTGGATCTATCCCAAAGTCTTGTGTTGTAAATGACCTTACCTTACTATATGTTCGAAAGTTATTCGACTCAGGTCATGTGATGCTTGGATGGATTGGGTAACTGGGTGATCTCTCCATTCCTTGTTAGGCTTGAGATGCCTATTACTACAAGCCTCGATTTGGGTCGTGTCATAAGCCCATCATTTATGCCATGCCAAAATCACTAAACGAAGTTAACTCAAAATATCCCAATTAAACCAAAACCTTGGCCACCAAGGCCTTTCCTAAACCATTTAAAATCAAATAGCCCTTTTTAGGTTCCATTACCATATTATGCAATGCAAAGATTTCAAGAATAGTCAAACTATGGGACAAAATTATTCTCATTGACATTTTAACAAACAGGTTGAGGGAACATAAGTTTCAAAACCATAACCAAGTAATTTAGGGAATGTATAATACCCCAAAATCGATTTACCATTAACATGCATCCTACAATGTTTAAAATCATATTAAAAACAAGGGAAAACCCTAATTAAACCATGAGAAACATTATTCAATCATGAAAATCCAAAAACCCCCAACCATTGTGTCTAAATCATAACAAGACCATGAAAACCAAAAATTAAAACACATTCTCTTTGATGAAATAATAATGAGGGAGGAGTAACATGCCCGAGTTATGAAAATTCATGGATAGATTTTGATCCTTAAGCCTCCAGATGACCACCTTTAAGAAACCCTTGCCTAATCTTTTTGAGAGGTTTTTTTAGAGAGAGTTTAGGGAGTGTTTTAATATTCTAAAGTGTACAAGAGATGCCCAGCTAGTGTTATAAGATATGGGTCTTAAGGTCTTGGGATGGAAAATGTCCAACATACCCCCAACTTAAAGAAGCAGTCAACTCGCATAAGGTTACGAGTTGTCACTCTAACTCGTCACCACAACCTACAACTAGTACCAATAAGTTATCACCAAGACACCAGGTTGCATACTACACTCTATCCAACTAACAATTTCCTTACCCCACTCATCACTAGACTATACGACTGGTATGGTCTAGTTGTATCCATGATTGAATACTAAGAGCTATAAGCTGGACAACATGCGATTAAAATCAACCCTCTCATCACGTCACCATATGACTCATGTGGATTCTCTTGTCAACAGCATAGAACTTAGCAAAAAAACACACTAACCAGCATGCCACTTAGGTTCCTAGATCCTTCACCACACCATACGACAATGGTGTGAGTCGTAAGATGATCAGAGAGTTCAAAACCAAAGAAATTTTCAAGGATCAAGGTTTGAGGTATTTCAAATAATGTTATTTCAATTGAGTATCTTACTAAAACTAATAAATGGGATAATTTTGTCATCTATAGGTTATGGATGAGAATTCCTGCTGGCTGTAGTTTGAGTGTACACCATACATAAACTATGTATTCATTGGTTACCTTTCATATGCATTTGTGAACAATTATTGACTGAACTACTTAAGTGTGAGTTATTTTACATGGATAACTTGTAATGAAATGATACAAAAGGATAATTGGTGGTTAGTAAGTTGATGGTTATGATTGTGCATTCTTGCAAAGTGTGTATATAAGGTATGTCCTGAATTGTGTATATATCTTTACTCTTTGATATATAGTTATATATGTGATGTGTATTTTAGTATCACTTCTTGCAAAGTTATTGATGTTCTTTTAATTGTCTGGGTTATTACAATTTCTATCATTAATGGTAGTTGTATAGAGAGTAGGGATGATTACAAAAGAGGATTATGAGTGGGAGAGAAGTGTAGAGTTTTGTAGCAAGGTGAGTGCGTAGAGTTTTGTAGTAAGGTGAGTGCGTAAGATATATAGTTAGGTTGTTTTATGAAATTGCATTGGATAGTCACATATCAAGGATAGGTTAATAATGTTATGATAACTAAAAGACGGTAAATTAAGTGTGTTAAGTTATTAGGCATGTATCTCTCCTTAATTGCTATATGTTGTTCCCAAGTCTACCGATGATATCTAGCAGTACGTGTTGTTGTACAGATATTACACTTAATATCTTTTTAGGGATATAACTATATTGCAGGTCAGTTAGTGTTTCTATAGGTGCAACAACAATAATTCTTCAGCAACTTCTGTCGTTATACTCTTACATGAATGATGTGTCTTGAGTCATCCTTCCTTTGTGTAGCGCTCTTGTACCTATTTAGACTAGGTTCTAGAGAGTTGTGTAATCAAATTCCGAAATGTACTTTGTAATAATTTTGTTTTAAAAGAAAATTTTACTATTTACTAATACTTTAGCAATATTTTTAGTTTTAAAGGTAGGGCGTTAAGGGTCATACTATGTAGGATAAAAATTGGCTAGGTGTCTGCAAAATTCATGATTTGATCGTGACAGTAACAACTACAAAATCGTCCAAACTAAAAAACTTAGATAGGACTCAACTAACCACCTTGAGAACCATGCCACCCAAACTCACATAACATTATTATACAAAACCTATTAGGAGGGATAAAATAGTTAAAACACACTAAAGGTCAAAAATCAGTATGAGGGTAGCTACAATAATCCCAAAATGTGTATTTGCAGAGGATAGAAAGCATAAAAACCTTACCCTCTTCTTCTGAAGTAGGGATAATTTTTAGAATTATTTATCCAAAACTAGCGTGTCAGAAATCTATAAACTTTCTTGTAATTTCAATAATTGTCCTAATAAAACGAAAATAAAATACTATCCTATCAACACCTTCAATGTTTACTATACGGATAAGTCCAAATTTATTGATTTTTCCTATATTAATTTACACTTTCTTATAAACACAAAATTAAAGAGCCATAAGGAGCATGACCTATCATACTTGTTAGTTATCAGTTACTGCAAAATTTGAGAAACACACTGAGGGAAAGGAAAAGGTGTGTTGTCACCAATTCATATGAATAATATGCTTTTCTCCCATATTCTCCTCATTCTATTTTGTATAGTAGTTTCATTTTCCATCTATGTATTTCTTTTTTGGTTTGATGACTTTTAGAGACGTCTGTTTACGCTACTGTAATGAAGTAATTTAGAAGAACTAAAAATAAAAGGAATGCCATGAGATTGAAATAATTCAAAGAGATACACATATGAAATCTTTAATTGAATTAGACAACGCTATGCATATATTGAAGAATGATATTAGAACTCACAGTTTGCTACTAATGAAAATTTTCATCATTCCAAAAGAAGAGAAAGAAGACTGGTTATGGTAACGCTACGAGTTAGAAAAGTGAGGAAATAAGACAATTGTAGATGATAAATTTTTCTAAGTCAAGAAAACAATAATCGAGACAGAAAAATTGCAACAACAAAATACAATATTTTATTTCAAATATAATAGGTGTTATAATCTCTATGATAATCCTCTGATTCTTCAAAGTAATATGAACTTGGACTTGAACTTGATTTGAGTTCAAGGGCTTGAGTAGCTTGATCTTGAATCTTCATCTTCGGACTTGAATTTAAATGTTAATTTGCCATAAACAAAGACAACTGTGTGATCTGATTGGTTGGTTTGAAATTCACAATCACATTCTTTTGGTGAAAACCTCTAGTCTGGTTGGCTAGAACATGTCACCTGCACACGTGGCATAATTTTAGTGGCTCATTTTATTTAACTTGAATTGTCACATAATATCAACACATGTCATGCTTTTAGTGGCTCATTTCATTTAACTTGGATTGTCACATAATATTGACACCTGTCATGCTTTTAGTGACTCATTTCATTTAACTTGGATTGCCACATAATATTGACATATGCCATTTTTAAGTGGATCATTTAATTTAACTTGGATTGGTACTTAATGTTGACATATATCATGTTGTTAGTGACTCATTTCATTTAAAATGGATTTTCACCTCATATTAAATTAACTCCATGTATTTGAGATTAGATGACTAACCCAATCAAATTAGCCATATCATTTGGACTGTTTTTTTGAATTTAATATAGTCCAAATAAATATGTGAATTTAAATAAAATTTCAATACTCACAAATTCCCCCTACTTCAAGACTTGTCAAATTCAATTTTTCTCTAAAAGTCACTACACTCGACTTGAAGTACAATTAAGACAATAATATTTTTTGATTGTCTTGTATGCAGTAAATACTTGTTTCTTTGGTTTCAAGTAGTCACAAAATTCCACAAGAATACTTTTTTTTGAACTCAGTATCTGATCAAAATATATCACATAAAATAAAACGGAGGAAGTAAATAAATATTTATGTTAAAAATTTCCACGTGCAAAAATTTCACTAGTTGTGAAATGATAATTTATTGCTTGTAAAGTGGGGTCTATATTTTTGGACCATTATCTTTAAAGTTGATGATAAACTTTATGAGATTTTGATAGAAAAGAAAATAATTTTATTCTTATCTCAAAAATATTTTACTCATTATTGCATGTTGGACTAGGATACTACTATCTATTATAACCTTTTTTTTCTATAAATAGTAGCTAGCCTTTTGAGACTATTCAACAATTACTTGAAAACTTTTGATAACCAACAACATTGTAAGTTCTTTGAATGTCCTATATATATATAATATACCGTGCAGCAATACCATGAGAATCCATGCAATTTATTTAGTGCAAGATGACAAAAACTTCATGCTTAGCTCTAAATATATATATATATATATATATATATATATATATATACCGTGCAGCAATACCATGAGAATCCATGAAATTTATTTTGTGCAAAATGACAAAAACTTCATGCTTAGCTCTAAATAGATGACAGATCACTACTTATTTTATCTTTTTGATGCTCCTGTTGTGAAGCTCCTCAATGCTAGCATTTTTTTTTGGGAATATTTGTGCACACAAACACACACACATATATATGCCTTCCTGTTCCGTGTAAAAAAAATTACAAAGTTTTTTACCAAACTTTACATTTAAGGGAAGATACAACCTCCCTTTATTTTCTTTAATAATCAACAACAATTTTCTTTTCTTTTGTATATGTGTTCCTTCACATAATCCAATTTTGTCAACTACAGTGCAATGTTAAGCAGAGAATTCTCCAGTGAAATGTGCCTTCACGTAGTCCCATCTCTGATGAATGTTAAGTAGAGAGGAAAATGGTACAACTTTACTTTTAAACAGCCTCTTTTTGTTGACTTTTCAAAAAAAAAAGGACAAAAAAGAGTCAAACATGTCATGTGAGATACCCAAAATTGAGATACCCGATTTCTACGTGGCTCTTTAATTGATCATTGTGTCAATAACATTCATAAATAATATATTACATAACAAGGAATGTTGGAATACATAGACAACAATTAAAAAAATCAAGTGAATTTATTGCCTTGGTTAGCATTTTGCCTCTTTATCTTGTGGATTAGTAACCATAAGGTAGCCGTTTCTTGTGCTTATTCTGACAGTGCGTCTTTTCAGCACATTAAGCTGAGAAAGTAACTCGATCAGCCTTTGATAATTAAAATACACTCATACTTGGGTATATGCTTCTTCTCTTTTTTTTTCTCCATTTTTTTTAGGTCAACAAAAATAATATTTATATTGTTGGCACCATAAAAATGAAGGGCATTACCATAACATGATACACTGGTCTTATGTTGTGAAGGATAGTGTTTAATATGAGGGCTTTAACGTCATAATTTTGAGGCCTCAGAAACTGAGCATAAGGCGTCGTAAGTATCGCCTTATTTGAGCCAAAGACTGTACACCGTCTAAGGCAGAGACTTTACATAGTCTACAGCTAAGACTTTTACACCGTCTGAGGGTGTCGTAAGTGTCACCTTATTTGAGTAAAAAACTTTACATTATTTGTGGGTAAGACTTTTACATCGTCTAAGCCAAAGACTTTATATTTTTCCAGGCAAAGATTTTCCACAGTCTGAGCCAAAATGTTTCCTTATTTGAGCCAAAGACTTCACACTGTCTAAGAAAGAGACTTTACATGGTCTGCGGCTAAAACTTTTACACTGCTTAAGCCAAAGACCTTACATTATTTGAGGCAATCATTTTACACTGTCTAAACTAAAATCTGCATACTGTTCAATTCAATAAGTTTATATAATCAATGATAAGGGGAAAAAGTTCCTTCCCAAAACTTATGAACATCTACTTGATGCCTTCCATCAGCTATGTGAAGGACATGGTGATAATATGAGCGTTCCCATGAGCAAATGGATACAATTTTGGTGTAAGAAAGATTTTAAATATGAGCCACCTCTGACATGAAGAGAAAAGAAATCCATTTGTCTAAAATTATCTTATAATCAAACTGGAAAGCTCGACAAGGTAACAATTGGTCATTCGAAGAAGAAGACTTATTTCATAAGCTAGGAGTTAAGAGTCACAAGAAGGACGATACATACTTAGCTGCCTTTTTGTCCTGCTGGTTATGTGTATTTGTGTTTCCTACGATAGAAGGAATTCATCCAGGAGTCTTTAGAGTTGGTTGTCACATAGCAAGTGGGTGAAGAGTTAGCGTTGCAATTAAGCTAGCATCTATAGGGGACTAAATGTAATATTAGAATGTTCGTGGCTTGATCTTATTCGGGCATGCTTCCCAGTTCATTACATATATGGTTGATTGGCTCAATACTCCAATACTTATTTTCCATTGACAAATGAACTAATCGATCCTCTTATGTCCATATATTTTGGTGAAGGTTCTTATAGGTACTATGGTAAAGAAGAAGCAAGAAAATGTATACATGGAGGAGGAAACATTAATAGGGATGACACATTGCTTGAAAGGCCTTAAGGCTATCACTACCGCGATGATTGAAATGCCAAGGAATTCCAGTCAAATTTCTTTATGAAAATTTTCTCGAACTATCTTGCTTTAGGGGATAGGGATGCCTTCATTATTGAGCCTTATAGTACCTACAGATTTAGCCGTCAATTTATCTTCTTCTAAGATTCTCCTGGCTTACTATAGCAAGATTTTTTAGAAGCTTCATTATAAGATGGATTGAGACTTAAGAGAATTTATGTGTTGGCTAAATCCATGGCCAAGGTGATGTTTCCCCCTAGTGACTCCAAACTGAAGAGATTCTTGTTATCAAATTATAAGTCTTGGTGGGAAAAGGTGCGTGAGAGTGTTTTAAAAGATCACATATGATTTATAGTGGGTGCCATGGGTTCTAAAACTGACACCCCTCAAGAACGCGAGAAAGAGGCATTAGCTGTGAACATGCCTCTCATTTTGAAGTCCAAAGAAGTCGTAGAAAAGATTAACAAACCTTTGCATGAAGAAATTCAAGAAGAACAAAGTTCAATCCTTCCTCATTAAGTTCTCTATAAGCGACTATCTAAAGATGAGAGTGCTATCAGTTATGGAAATTGTTGTTGGAAAAAAGTGAGACCATCCTTGGAAGAGCCGTCAAATGCTAATTTGCACGTGGTAAAGATTTTTAGTGATATTATTAGTTCTTCAAGGACACTGACAACAATTAAAGAGGTAATAATTCAATCTCTCACTTATTCTATGTTATACAATTATTTCACTAATCAGTTTTTTAAAGTCAAAAAATGTCAACATACTGGATGCTCCCCATTGTGGTAGACCATAAGCCAGTGGTGAATCTATCGCCAGACTAGACTCCATAAAAGCATGTTCTTTCTCAAAATTTGAGCAAGAGGTCACTTCTACTCCCAGCGTGAAAGCCAAAGCAAGTGCAAAATCAGATTTCCACAAATAACCAATAATATCCATGTCCATTTTTTATGGAAGGAAGGTTATCTCAAAGCAGAAAAAGGAATTTGTTATAAAATCTTGGGCTAGCATCCACACCAAGTTAGAAAGTTTTACTGCAGACCGTGATTCTTCTCTTGCAGATGAGGTCCAAGTATTACTTAAAGACATGAGCGGAATAGGTATAGATATTTCTCCTTTGCAGAATTTACTGCAGTCTTTCTTCGAGCTTGCCACTTCCTATGATCAAGCATGATTGACCCTTATTCATAAGGCCAAAGAAATTGAAAAGTCCGAGTCATAAATAAAGGCCAAAGAGCATCTTAAACTTGTGATAAAGGAAAGAGATGAGAAATCTAAATAACTATCTGCTGCTTGCCAATCTTTTGAGAAGACAAAAACAAGGTAAAGAAGTCGAAAGCTCTTCGAGATGCTTCCAAAGAAGAAGATAAGGAGATTGAATCCAAAGTCTCCGTTGCTAAAGAAGAGTTCACCAAATGTGCTAACATTTCCTTAGTAACTCAAAATACTTCAAATGATGTTGAAAATAAGAAATAAGGCTTTGCGGATTCTCTCCAGGATTTAGTTAATTATAAGTTGTGTTTAGATTAGCTTTAGGAGATATCTTTCTTTAATTTCAAAACTTTTTTTCTTTCTTTCCTTCTGTTTTGTTTGATCAGTTGAATTTAGTAACATTAATAAACTCCTTTCACTTGGCTTTAATATTGCAAAATCTTTTAAATACTTATTTTTCTTTTTAGATCCCAAAATCATTTACTTATAATGCATTGATGATATTGTATTAAGTATCAACTTTAGTCAAGTTTCGTTGTTCAACCGTTTGTATTTTTAAGATAGCACAAATTCATATTTGGAGGCAAGAATACCAAAATTATGAGCTACTTAAATTTTTCTATTAAAAAAAACAGACTTCTTGATTTAAAACACACCCAAAATTCTGATTTTTAGAGCATTTGGCTTGTTCTAAATAATATTTTGATGTCATGTTCATATGCTGCCAGATAGACATTTTCAAGTTTGCGCGACTACACAAAAAATATTGTATCTTGATGTAGAAGTACCAAAATTAAAATCCACTTAATTATCTATAAACTAGACTTCCAAATCTAATATATATCCAAAATTCAAGAATTTAGAGCATTTGGATCGTTCTAAAAAGTATTTTGAAGTCAAGTTTACATGCTGCCAAACAGACATTTTCAGGTTTACGCGACAACACCAAAAATATTGTATCTTGAGGTAGAAGTATCAAAATTGAAATACTCTTAACTATACATAAACTAGACTTTCACATCTAAAACATATCTAAGATTCAAGATTTTAATGCATTTGGATCGTTCTAAAAAGTATTTTGTAGTCAAGTTTACATGCTGCCAAGCAGACATTTTCAGGTTTCCGCGACTACACCAAATATATTGTATCTTGATGTAGAAGTAACAAAATTGAAATATACTTAATTATCCTTAAAAAAGATTTATAAATATAAAATATATCCAAAATTCAAGATTTTAGAGCATTTGGATTGTGCTAAAAAGTATTTTGTAGTCAAGTTTACATGCTGCCAGGCAGACATTTTCAGGTTTGTGTGACAACACAAAAACTATTGTATCTTGATGTAGAAGTACTGAAATTAAAATCCGCTTAATTATCCATAAAATAGACTTTCAAATCTAAAATGTATCAAATTTTAAGATTTTAGAGCATTTGGATTGTTCTAAAAAGTATTTTTAAGTTAGCGCAGGTTCTGCTTTTCTCGATTTTTCAGCTTTGCGCGCCTTGTGATAGAAAACTCATAACTCGAAATGTGAATGCTCGAACTATGAATTATTTTTTTACCGATGATACTAAACTTGGAATGAAACTCTAAGCACCTATGTACTTCAGTGAATAGGATCAAGTCATAACGTAGTTCTAAAGGAGCAACAATTTTTTTAAAATTTTTTTTGTGTCTTAACTTTTGCCTAGGCTGCCTCTTTTGAGATTTTCAACTAGCAGACTTATTTTTTAGTTTTTATATTTTTTTTTAGGGTGGGGGGAGCATACACAATTTATACTCTTGCGGGCCAGGATGACATACAGTTTAGGCTCTTGCCTTAAGGAGCATTCTTTTTTTCTTCAAGGATAGTATCTCTTTATGAACTTTCCATTGATGGGGCCTATATGCAAACCTTCCGAGTCAACAAGTTCTTAAGAACCACTTGATTATACATCTTGTACGATAGATATCCCATACCACTTAGATGAGAACTAGCTTTCAGATCGTCGGGAGGTGATAATGGGCCTTCTTATAGCAAGAACTTAGTCACCTACTTGAAAGCATATAAGGCGGACCTTCTTATTAAAAAATCGTGAGAGGCGGGATTGATAACATGCCAGGCTTTATTGAGCATCTAGCTTCTTTTCATCCAAAGCCTCCAATTCTTCAAGGCGTAACCAAGTATTTTATTCATTTGTAAGTCCTTCTTGAATAGCAAGCCACAATGATGGGATTTGATACTCAAGTGGCAAAACTTCTTTAACTCCATAAACAAGTAAATAAGGAGTTGCCTGTGTTTGAGTGCGATAAGTTGTTCTATATTCCCAAAGAGTTTATTCCATTCTATCATGCCAATCTCTTTTAGATTTTGAAACAACCATCTTCAATAAGTTACAAAGTGTCTTGTTGAATGCTTCAGCAAAGCCATTGGCAGCAGCATAATACATAGAGGAATTGTATTTCTTGAAGCCAAAAAGATCACATATCTTTGTCATCAACTTATTATCAAATGTATTACCATTATCCTTCAGTATATATCTAGGAATGCCAAAGTGATAGATAATATTGACTCGAATTAAGTTTTACTTTCTTTACTTCTTTTAGAGAAATGGCTTCAGCCCATTTTAAAAAATAATCAGTTGCAGCTAGGATGTATAAATGTCCACCAAAAGACTTCTGTAATGGTCCAACAACATCCAGTCCCCATGCCTCAAATGGCCATGAAGCAATAGTCGGGTGTAATACCTTTGGGGGTTGATGTATGAAATTTGCATGAAATCAACAAGCTTTACACCTTCTAGCTTAATCTAAGAAATCTTTCACCATACTCTTTCAATAATAACCTACCTTTTTTATATGAAAATAAATCTTAGGCCAGACTAATGTGTCTCACACACTTCATACTGAGCTTCTTGCATAGCTTGAACAGACTCATCTATGCCCAAACAAGTAAGAGTACTCCATGAAATGATCACCTATAGAGTGTACCCTTATAGTAAAGAAAGCGAGGGGCTCATCGTTAGATTTATATTCTCTTTTTACTACTTTCTGGTAAAATTCCATTACACAAGTAATCAATTATTGGTTGCTGTCAGTCTTTAATCTCAACTTTAGAAGCAGTGATAACTTGTTCAACTTCCTCAATATTTTAATTTGGTGGTACTACCCATTTTTGGCAGATGATGACTTGTATTTGATCAGTAGATACCAATGTAGAAGCTAAGGTTGAAAATGCATCAACCTTTTAATTTTTTGTCCTGCAGACTTATTGAATAGTAACCTCTCCAAGCCAACTTATCAACTTCTAAGCGTAATTGCGATAAGGAAGAAACTCAGGCTTCTTGACCTCTTAACTACCCAAAACTTGATTGATCACTAACTTTGAATCTCCAAAGACTTGCAATTTTAATTATTTCATATCAACAGGAATTTTGAGTTCAAGTATGAGCTCTTGATATTCAACGACATTATTAGAGAAACATTGTGTTAAAGTGAAGGAATATGGAAAAACTTCCCTATTGGGAGTGAGTGATAAACACTACTCCAGCAACAGCTCCCTCACGATGTGTAGCACAGTCAAAGTACATCTTCCAAGGAGATTGGATTTCTATAAACATAACATCTTCATTAGGTAGTTAATCAGATAAATTCCAATCATGTGGAATCAGATGTCGGCCAAGAAATCTACAAACACTTGTCCTTTCACTACCTTTGGAGAGACATATACAATTTCAAATTATTGGAATTGTAGGTACCACCTTGCTAGTCTATCGCTTAAGACAGGCTTGGATATGACAAACTTGATAGGATTTGCTTTTGATAAATTCCAATCATGTGGAATCAGATGTCGGCCAAGAAATCTACAAACACTTGTCCTTTCACTACCTTTGGAGAGACATATACAATTTCAAATTATTGGAATTGTAGGTACCACCTTGCTAGTCTATCGCTTAAGACAGGCTTGGATATGACAAACTTGATAGGATTTGCTTTTGAGACGAGTCGTACAACATGAGCTTGAAAGTAATGCTTCATTTTTTAAATTGAGAATACAAACGCCAAAGACAACTTATTTATAGGCAAATACTTTATCTCATTTGGTGTCATCATTCTACTCAAGTAATAAAGAGCATTTTCTTTCTCTTTATGGTTTATTGTGCTAGAAGTGCTCCTACTGATCTTTCTTGTGGGAGCTACAAGCACAGGAGGCTTTATTAGATAAGTCTTTATACTATCAAAAGCATTAGTGCAGGGCTGGTCCAATTTAATGGGGACATCTTTCTTTATAAGATGGCTAAATGGTTGACACCTCCCAACTAGGTTTAAAATGAACCTCCTAAGATACACCAACTTTTCTTGCAAACTTTTCAGCTTGTGAATATCTTTAGGCTCAGGCATCTTTAAAATTTCATCTATCTTATCTTGTTCAATTTCAATCCTACGATGTTGAATAATAAAGCCAAGGAACTTTCCAGAAGCAACTCGAAAGGGTTCATTTTATGTTGGTATCTTTGAAGTCATTCAAATACCATTCTCAGATCATGTAGGTGGTCATCTCTTTTTCTTAATTTCACCACTAAGTCATCAACATAGCACTCAACATTCTTATGAAGCATATTATCAAAAATATTCTGCATAGCTCGATGGTAAGTAGCACTAACATTATTTAAACCAAAAGGCATCACCTTGTAGTAATATATTTATTTAAGAGTGCAGAAGGCCATGAGTTCTTCATATCTTGGTGCCATACAAATCTGATTATAACCAGATAAACCATCCATGAAAGACATTGATATCTAGTTGTGGCATCAATCATAAGCTCGGGTATTGGAAGAGGAAATTTATCTTTATGACATAAATTATTAAGATCCCTAAAGTCAACACAAACTCAAATTTGACCATTCTTCTTTCTTACAGGTAATATGCTTGAAATCTATATGGGATACTTGACTTCTTGGATGAAACCAACTTCTATGAGCTTGTTAACTTCAGTTTTAATAAAGGGGTCAAATTTAGGTCTAAAGTAATGTTGAGTTTGCTTAGTAGGGTAAGCATCTCTCTTCACAGCAAGGCGATGAACTACAATTTTAGGATATGATCCTGGCATTTCCTTGTAGCTCCAAGAAAATATATCTTTATACTCTATAAGAAACTCAACATACTTGTTTTTTTCATCTTCATCCATCAAGGTACTTACATATGTAGGCCTTCGATCTTCATGAGTCCCACTAATGACTTTAATGAATCAATAGTGTTCTTTACCCCTTCCTCAAGTTCAGGTGGTGCATCTTTAACATCTTCAACTTTTTAAGGATCACCATTGTTAAGAGATATATAATAACATGTGTTGATATTAACGAACTCATTTTCAATCTTCACATATGGGGGAGTCCCTTCTTGTTGCACATTGTGATGTTATATAATGATCCTACACTTTCTACATCTTCTTCACGCTCCTTAGTATGAATATAGTATGATTTCTTCCTTAGAGGACATCTCCACATAAAACTAAGACTTTCGTTTCTTTCCTCATTCTAGAAGGAATCAAACTAGAGCAACTTTTGTAAGAATTAGGCTCTTTAACATAAATATGTTCTTCCATCCTTCTACCATTTCCTTTGCATTTGTATTTCTTCTTCATTGGCCCAACCTATCAAACAGGAAAGTTCTTGTACTTGGGTTAGTGATCCAATCAAACACAAAAAACCTTTTGTTAGATGCGACACAATCATCCTTAGGGGTAATGTGTTGATACATACCCTATTTATAGATATACGAATCGATGATGGTTGTTTGTAACACAAACCTTTACACGATTGTTTAATAATATACCCTTTCTCTATTATCATCCTTTGAGTAAGATTCTGACCATAGTTTAGCACTCCTTGTGCTTCAGGTGGGAGCTTCCCTAGCTTAAAGGATTCATCGAGATTGTATCCATTTTTTCCTAATAACTTATAGGCATTTGGGTCAAAACCCTCATTCATACACTTTTCAGGAAATACTTTATGCGGATCAAGATTAGATGACTTGACAAAACCTTCCACTGATCTTAAAGGTGACATGATTATATCAATTTGCTTAATAGGATAGGTCAACCCTCCTAACGTATTTTTCTATAAGTCAGATACTTTTGCGCTTCAACTTTCTTTTCCTTTGGGATATAATGGATAATTAGAGTCACCTTCTTACTTGACAATGCCGCATTGATCTCTGGTACCTTATTCTCGTAAAAAAATATTAAACTCTTTTCAACCACTAACTTTTCCTTTTCTATTACCTCATAATTCTTCTTTTTATTGTCAACCTTCCTTAGAGGAACCATATCACCAACATTTACCTTCTTTTGGATGTGTTTCTTCAAGTAAGATTTTGCATCTGCAAAATGGGCTTCTGCTTTAGTAAAAGGCTCATTGTTAGCAACTACATTATTTTGTACTCTATTTTCAAAGTACTTAAAGCATTGATGGTAGGTGGACGTGATCACTTTATTATTATGTATCCATGGCCTTCCCAATAATATGTTATATGAGGTCTTTGCGTCAATTACATACATTAATATGCCTGAACACATATCTCCCATGTTGATTTCTAGTTTCATAGAACCTATGGCTCTTTGCCCCCTTGATTGAATCCCTAAATCATAAAATGACATTCAGAAAATTCATCCATCGAGATCCCAAGCTTTTTCATAGTGTGTATTTGGAGAATATTGACTCCAAAACCATCATCAATCATAATCCTTTTTACTTTGTGCTCGCGCACATAGCCAACCATATACAAGGGATGATTGTGTGATATTATACCTAACAAGAGGTCATTATCGGTAAATGTGATCTTCGCATCATAAGTGTTCACTTTTCTAGAAAGGGGCTCAGCGGGTTCTTTCTTTGAAAGGATTAAAGGCAATGATAAGTCTCCCATTGTTGTCTCTTCTTTATCAATATTGAAACATGAGGCGTTGATGACAATATAAGATATTTATTCACGAAACCAACTTAGCAAAAATTCCTCCAATGTCACTGGATAACGCGACTTTGGATGATAATCTTTCTCAATTTTCAGCTTTTTTGAATTCTTTTCCACTATTTTCATTTGGGGTCTTTTGATTAGCTTTCCTCTTGTTGCTTGTTTGCTTGGATCCTTTTGTGATCTCACTTTGCAATGTCTCTGCAGAGTCACTAGGATACATCCTTCATTATCAGTATTCTCAATAAAGGATTGTTTTTCTTCTACTGGCTCCTCTTTCACTATCACTTCATTCATCATATGGAGGAGTAGTGGTCTGATAATATTGATGGGTTCAAAGTCGCCAAACTTAATCATCTTTCTCGGGGCTTTGATCAGGACATCATCACATTCATGTGCCTCAATAAAGTTACAAATTAATATGGGATCAAGTGAAAGGAGTTCTTCATAAATTACTGGGACATCTGAGTCCAAAAATGGATACTCCTTTGCTTGCATCACCTTTAAAGTAAACTTTTTACTGGCATTATTTCGAAAAGATGTGGTTTTCACACTTTTCTTTTTACTTAGATTTGTGGTGACCCTCAATGGTGCGGCATTAATATTCACCGCCTCTTCACTTTCAGATTTTGGCACAAACTTTCCCCTTTTCTTCATTTCTAGTTTGTCTTTATCTTTTCGAGGCTCTTAAATAGGTAGTTCTTGATTTCCACTTGAGGACATGCTTGACTTATATAATAAGCGTGTGTAGCAAGTTCTTTAAGTGACTTTGGGTTTGATGCCCTATAAGATGTAACGAAGTCCCTAATACATTACTTGATTACACATTTCTATCCTAGAAGCCTCACTAAGTTTGTCTTTACAATTAAGACTTGCATTCCTCCATCGATTGATAAACTCCATGACGCATTCATATTCTTGTTGGCACATATTAGTAAGTTCAACCATACTTACAATACGTCTCGTGTTATAGAAATAATTGAGAGATTTATGTTTGAGTTATTCCCAACTATCAATAAAACTAGACTCGAGATCAGTATAACAATCAAATGCATTTTCTTGTAAAGAGCGCACAAATTGTTTAACAATATAATCTCCATAAGTTCCAGCATTGTTGCATGTTTCAACAAAGTGTTCAAACATGTTGCTTTGGGTTTCCTTTACCATAAAATTTTTGAAATTTTGGAGGTTGATAACCTGCAGGAATCTTTAATCCATCAATTCTTGAAGTATATGGCTTAGTATATGTAAGAGATGGTTTGGAAGCAACATCATACTTGTCTTTAATGGTTTCCACAATAAAGTTCTTCAGTTAGTGAATTGGGATTAACCCCTCAGTAGATACTTGCAGTTCATCAGCAATATGCCTTTGCTTTGCAGATGATTCTTCTTTGTCTTGTTCCATCGGACGCTTCCTTGAAGTTTGGATTGAGCCTCCATCCATAACACTTTCAACTTTGTCTGTCAACTTGACAATTTGATTATCCTGATCTTGCACATATTTTGTTAGGCCTTCAATTGCCTTAGTCAAACTTGCAAGCTGTTCTTCCACAGTTGAGGTGTTAGTCCCCATTGCATGGATAGCCACTAAAGATGAAGAATTAACACATGGATTTTTCCTCAAATTAAAATCTGAGTAAAGTAGTTCATGCGGAGTAACTGGAGCAGACTTAGTAAGTAAGGCATGATCATCTCCATGCATAATGTGGTCGTTAGCTTAAATGGTCTAAGACGAGCTAAAGTTTTCTTGACAATCTCAGTGATATTCTTCCTTTCTTCCAACTTATTGGGAAGAAATCTTGCCCCCTTTGAAGGTGGCAGATCAAATATAGGTGCTAATACGAATGACACTTTAAGTGTTTGTTGTCCTAGTAAGTTTGCTTTGTTCCTAGTAATAGGACCCACACTTTCCATGATTGTATCAAGTATGTTATCCGCCTCAGAGGAAAACTTGGAGTGAGTAGCCTTAGTAACAATAGACTTGGAGCAAAACTTCTTGGACAAAGCCATTTTAATATTTTTAAATATGATGATTAATTTGAAGAGATGAGCGGTAGGGAAGGTCCTACTGGGCGTGCCAAAGATTTGTTGACGATAAGTTAAGAAAATAATAATCGAGACAGAAAAATTGGAGCCACAAAATTTAATATTTTATTTCACATATAGTAAGTTTCATAATCTCTATGATAATTCTCTGATTCTTCAAAGTAATATGAGCTTGAACTTGAACTTGATTTGAATTCAAGGGCTTGAGTAGCTTGATCTAAAATCTTTGTCTTCGGACTTGAATTTGAATGTTAATTTGTCACAAACACTTGGATGGTTGCCACGAATGATGAATATGAACAAGTAACTTGATCTTGAATAAAATTTCCTTCGTTCTTAGTCTTGAACTTGATCTTAAGCTTGATTGTTTGAAACTAATAACTTGCAGAGAAATTATGGTTTTTGATCCGCGAGCTCTTTTCTTGCTTCTTGTTTTTTCAAAGATCCTCCCATTTGTGAGTTATGAGGACCCCTATTTATAGTTGGAGGGGCAAAAAAATTGTGTGATTTGATTGGTTGGTTTGAAATTGACCAATTACATTCTTTTGGTGAAAAGCTCTAGTCTGATTGGTTAGAACATGTCACCCGCACACGTGACATGATTTTAGTGGTTCATTTTATTTTACTTGGATTGCCACATAATATTGACACATGCCATGCTTTTAGTGGCTCATTTCATTTAACTTAGATTGCCACATAATACTGAGATATGTCATGTTTTTAGTGGCTCATTTCATTTAACTTGGATTGCAACATAATATTGACATATGCCATGTTTTTAGTGGCTCATTTTATTTAACTTGAATTGCCACATAATATTGACATATGTCGTGCTGTCAGTGGCTCATTTCATTTAACATGGATTGGCACCTCATATTAAATTAACCCCATGTATTTGAGATTAAATGATTAACCCAATTATATTAGCCATATTATTTGGACTATTTTCTTGAATTTAATATAGTCCAATTAAATATATGAATTTAAATAAAATTTCAATACTCACAACAATTTTATATAGAGGATAAGAAAAAAGAGTTATCAAAATAATGTTAAACATGAAAAGAAGATCGGTTTCTAAAATAAATAGTTGCTAACGTCAGCTTGGGTGCTTCTGTTATTAAACACAATAGTTCACTTATGATCGAAAAGTATTGGTGTAAAAAAATAAAAATATTATTAACTGTATAACAATTTCAAAAAGTATAAAGCATCAACGAAATCATGAATAAGCATGTGAAAGCAATTAAATGATCAAATATTGTGGACAAATACTCACCTTAGCGAGTTCTTTAATATTAAATTGTGGACAAATACTCACCTTTGCGATTTCATTATTATTGTTGGATTAGGCTTAAAATGTTTATATCTCCAAAATTATGTGCCGGGAAATGTGTGATATTTATATCATTCCTAATAGAAGACTCACTAAAAATATTCAATTCACCTGGCAAAAGCAGTTATGTGCTAATAATATATGCAACAAACCTGGAAAAGACAATAGGAGGGACGAAATATTTTGGAAGTAGAAAAGTACACATTGAAATTGGATTTCGTGGGTTAAGCATAAGAATGGTTGCAACTTTTTGCATGAAGAGTTGGAACTATTTGAATTTGTCGTAAGTTTCTTTTTCCTCTTTTTTCCAAGTAGTCCAAACTATGTGTGATGGAGTCCATGGTACACCAACTTAACCTTCAACATTAGATACTGCTACAGTGAGCATCAAATATATTATTTAGGTTGATATAAAGGGTGTTTACTTAGTTTGATTTTTTAAGTTAGTAGTTAATATTTTTAATATAATATAGATATAGATATTAATCGAATAATTCTGCACTGCCCAATTGTTTTTCCTTTATTCTAGAATTATTCTTTGAACTCATTGGGTTACCCTTTAATAACCACATAAATACTAGATGGACGGGTATTTAGTTAGGGAGTAAAACATTTAAGTAATAGAAATTTAATCCAATTCAAAGGAATGGAAATACCCATGCAATGATAGAAGACAACCGCTACTACGGGTAGAAAATCAGTCCCTATTTCATAATGCAAATTTCGTTGGGAACATCCAAGATGACTGATGCGATTGAGAAAAAATTGGCCAAATATATTTTGATCTATATAATTTTGAAGCTTCTAATAAAATCTCTATTGCGATTCAAATCGGTCACTGAATCATGGTACACTCTCATGCAATCATCGACATTCATTAATCTTCATTTTAATCGTACCACCACTGTCAATAATGAAATAATTCTCTTCAACTGCTCCTTTAGCGAAGAACCAAACCAATTTAGAAGTATCATGTCTTTCCTTTCTAGTTATCATGATGATGATAATTTTAACCATGTTTATCCAGATCTAGATGTGCCCTATTGGACTTCCACTACGTCCTGTATTTTTCATAGATTCATGGGCCCTTGCTGTGGTTTAATTTTTTAACAGATAAAGTAACCACGGTGTTATTTAATCTATCTACTAGAAATTATAGGCTAGTCTAACCTAACCCTTTTGATAGTCCACTAGGATTCCATCATTCCATTAATAGTATTGCATTTGGTTTTGGCTCGATCGCAAATGACTACAAGATTGTTAGGCTTCTAGAAGTTCGTAGGGAACCTCCTTTCTACTGCTTTACTACGCTAGAATGGAGAGCTAAGGTTTATGAATTGAGCATCGATTCATGGAGAGAGGTAGAACATATAGATCAATAATTTCCTTATGTGCATTGGTATCCTTGTGCCGAGTTGTTTTACAAAGGAGCCTCTCATTGGTTTGGAAATGCAAAAGGAGTTGTGATTCTTTGTTTTGACATGAGTTCTGAGACTTTTTGAAAAATCAAAATGCCTGATACTTGTCATTCCAAAGTTAGAAAGTGTTATGGCCATTCCAAAGTTAGAAAGTGTTATGGCCTAGTAGTCTTAAATGGTTGGCTAACATTGATTTGTTACCCCTATCCAGGGTGTGAAATTGATCCAGCAATAGATTTCATGGAAATTTGGATAATGAAGGAGTATGGTGTGTATGAATCTTGGATTAATAAATAGACTATTCCACCACTTGCCATCGAATCACCGTTGGCAGTTTGGAAGGATCATTTGTTGTTTCTTCAAAGCATAAGTGGACATTTGATTTTTTGTAATCTTAATTCTGATGAAGTGAAGAACTGAACTTACAGGCTTGGCCTGAAACTCTAAGAATAACAGTTTCAAGGAAGGCTTGGCTTTAATTCCCAAAGAAATCAAGCATAATATACAAGTTCAATAATCATATAAAAGATTACTTACTCTCGAACTTGAAGAGCACGTGTATTTTTACGACTTGCTATTTTTGGAAGACTTTTACACCCTTCATTTCATTAGGTTCTTTGGATTTTGGAAGTAGTATAACTTTTAATAATGCTTATTCTTATTGTGTTATAAATTCATTTCATTGTGTTTAACTTTTTGTAAGCATTAAATAGAACTTTCTTTTCATTTTTTACTGTTAATACATGGTTTAGTTTAATTTCTTATTTCATAGAAGCAAAAAGTTCTAGTTTTTATTTAATTTCAAAAAATAATGTCTTTCTATGTTTATTTTTAAATATAATTTTATTAAAGTCAAAAATAAAATCAATTATCCTCTAAGGGTCACTCAACTTACGAAATTTACCAAATAAAATTACACATGGTCACCAACATTCACATATTATTATATTATAAAAAACTATTGCTAAAGCCCCTTACTAGCCAGAGAAAATGTTCAAAGAAAACCTATAAAAAAGACGCAGTTGAAGAGGATGATTAAGAGTCTCATCGTACTAAGAATCTAAAAGAAGACCCCTATGCTGTTATATATTGTGTCGCTTTTTACTAGATTTTTTTGGAGTTAAGTCTGTTTTATTTGTTGAGTTTTCACCTTCTCTGCTTCTTTGATCTCACCTTCAGCACATATTATTTACACAACGATGATTGACAATTCTTAATTGCATAATAGATTACTTGACTCTACAATAAAAAAGAGGTATGAAAACTTATTTTCATGACCTTGCTCTAATGACATTGCTTCTGGGAAACTGAAATAGCCTACAAATTCAATACTGGTAACAAGTACAACATTGTCGTTTGGAGATAACATTTTATGTACATGTCCTAAGTTATATCTTTTTGACACTGCAATTCTATGGAGACAAATTACAATATGGACACCTTTGCTTCGTGTGCATAATGCAAGGTATTAGTAATTCTTGTTATATATCATATCTGATCCAGATTTTATATAGTGTAAGTTAGTGGGGTTTCAGATGCTACCAACCTTGAATTCTATTTCCTAATCATTAAGATATATCCTCCAATGAACCATTGGCCTTCATGAAGTAGTATCTGCATTCATCATTTTGATGATCTAAATTAATAGTGGTCATGGCTTAAAGCAAAGAGGATAACTGGTTGGTTGAGTTAATTTACACACAGATTGCACTCCTTTTGAATAGTAAATTTAAAAAAAAAATTCTGAAAAAAAAACTTAATGATAGTAGATCTTATGTTGTCTTTTGATTGAGGAATGAAAAAATTTTCCTTAATTACATTTAGTTTAGAGATGAAATTTGCCAAACACATTTGGATTTGATGCATTCGTAATTATCAGTTTTTGTCCAAAATTGATTTTTCTAATTCATACAATGTTAACAGATCCAAGTTTTAGTTGGAATATTTCTGTGATTCATTGAAAAGTGGTTGATTTTAACTATTTATACATCAAATTATATTTTATTAAAGTGCATATCTGTACTATGACTAGTTATTGATTTTTTTGTTGGTCTTATTTTAGAAAATAGCATTTTGCTGCACCTTAAAGTATGGCCAATTACTTCTTCGTTGCAACTGTATACTCCATTCACTTTGGTTTCATTATGTCCTCTATTAGATTGATGGATTTATTATTTTAAAGCTAAGGAATATAGTGTTACTTTGCTGCACATGACATCTCTGAATGGCAATGGATTCTTGGTTCGTGGTGGCTGCATTCGTCAAGCATTTTCCTTGAAATACATGCAACCTCCAACTCCTTATTCATTCATATTCTACCACTTTATGAATTGTAACTCTTACAACCTCTAGGCCATTGATCTCCCCTCTTGCTTTGCACTTATTCTTTCGATTAATGCAAGGAAGAGTTTTTGCATCTATAATAGTTGTTGTCTTGCATTATTTTTCTGAGAACAAGAAAATATTGAGTGCTTAAAAGCTAGTAAAAATGACAGTTTATTTAGTTGAAGGGAGAAATATTTGTTGCAGTTGGTTTGAAGCTCCTTGTCGAGAGAGACATATCCACGTCTCATCCAAGAAAAAGATAACTTTATTTTGTTCATTTATTTTTCAATTACAATTGTTGTAATTTTCATCAACAATTTTATGAAGATTCAATGACAACAATTGAAAACCCGCAAATATCAAGCTGAGATATCTTAATAAATTATTTTGGTTTAATGGTACTCGTTACAAGAGTTGAAAGGCTGAAGTACTTTTTACTCAGGTACTCTTAATATTTCTTATGTGTTAAGAGAGAAGAATCCAAATAAAGAATAAAATTCTTCCACTAATGATGATGGACTTATTTCTCTTCAAGGAAAAGTTCAAAAATATGATGTTGACTCCTACAAGTGTTGGTATTTTCTTTTTAATTATGAATCTGATAATTTTTATGATTTTTATGATAGAATATGCTCTAGTGCAAGGAAAATTTCAAAAGCATTGCAGAATAAGTATGATACCGATGAGGCTGGAGTAAAAACATATGCCACTAGAATGTTTTATTCATTTTAAATGGTGGACAACAAATCAATAGCAAATCAAGCTTAGGACATTACAATGAATCCTGGAGATCTTAAGTTCGATGAAGCCAAAATTGGTGATAACTTTTTTATTATTGGATAATAGATAAACTTTCACTTTATTGGAAGGAGATTCAAAAAACTATGCACCACAAACAAAATAAATTATCTCTTGAGGTGTTGATAATGCAAACCCCCATCAAAAAAACAGTCTAGGGGCCAACATGCACCTTTGCAAAGAAAAAGGAATGACATAGCACCGAAAGTAAATTCAACTACTTCAAATAATGTTGTTCCCGATATGAAAAAACTACTTCGTTTAAGAATAAGAAAAATAAATTCAATACAAATAATGGTAAACCTCCTAAGGATATTAATCATGGAAATAACCAAATACAAAATCAACAAGTTTAAGAAAAGTGACCATGCTTTATCTGGTGTAAGATTAGACTTATTGCTCAATTTTGTAAATTTTTAAAATGTGAGTATACTCCTTAAGAAAAGGCTATCGAAGTACTAATTGTGGTGGTGATGACAGAAATAAATGTGATTGATAATGTTTATGGATAGTAGGTTGCTTCTTGATACAAGTACGACCACGAAGATGGATCCATGTGAGAATGTAATAAACCCGGGGCTTGGAGTGTGGGATTGAAGGACTTAAAGCACACCAAACCGACCCTAATCTCACACTTGGAGTGTAAAGAGGAGCCTTGTAACATAACAAGACAGCCCCTAAATACACTTGAAGGGAGCCTAGTTCTTAAAAGGGCATTTTGGATATTTTGTATTTTATTTGTAACCTTGTATAAATAGAACATTGTAGGGCTTTTAAACTTAGATTATTCATGATGTTGAAAGTCTTGAAATACAAAGAAACAGAAGTCCTCTCTCCTTGAGGCACCAAAATCAAAATTAGGCATAGAGAGTGTGGAATCACTCATGTTGATCTCATGGTTTAGAAATGTCATGCTTGGGAGGTGGATTCGAACCTTGTGTCTTCATAAGAGATAGGTGAATGTTGTGTGTAGTGTTAAGGGTCCAAGAGTGGAATATTATCTTGGGTTCATAAGATTATACCTTCATTAAATCTATCTAACGATCCCTTTACTTTTATTGTAATCTTGTAGTAGTTTGTGTTCTTATAACCATTTCTATCTCTTGTTAGTAAAACTATGTGTTGTTCCTATCTTGTTATTGTTGTTCATCTCTTCATATTATTTCTGTTTTGGTGTATTTACACCTTTAATATCTTGTTGTTATTGTGTTTTCATTGTTATTGTAGTGAATCCGAGAGTGGTCACCAAAGGGGTCCTCGGTTGTTCAAACTTATGGACTGATTTGGTGTTTGTTTCGTGTTTCCCTTGTGCTTATTGTATCATTTGGTATCAAAGCATGGCTTGATATTGTTCCTACAAGATCAATCTTAGGCTTGTTTGATAGAAAATTAAAAAAAAAAGTGTAAGAAAACTGAAAAATCAAAAAGAAACAAATCTGTCCATTTTGTGTTCTTGGTTGAAATTGTGTTATTGTTGTGTCTTGGCCAAGATTTTTACTTGTTTTGTTGTTTCTAGTGTTAGTTTTCTTCATCCCTAACACACTTGAGTCTAAATCTGAGTTTGAGCTTACATTGTTGGTGTTGTTTACGTGAACATAGGGCTTGGCCGAATTGTTGTTGAAACATTGTTGTGGTGGACTATTTTGGCCTTGTGGTTTTCATATTATTGTTGTGCTATGCTTGTCAACGTGATATTGTTGTTAATTAGTGGCCTAAGAACCATTTTATTGAAATTGTAGTTGTCTTGGCCAAGTGTTGAAGATATTGTATTGTTAAAATTTGAAGTTGGCCGTGTGAAAATTGTGGTATTTTTGGAGATTGTTGTTGGTTGTTCTTGGTGATTGTTGATGTTGATCTTGAAGTTCTTCACAATCTTCATAGCTTGTTAATATAAAGTGAACATTAGATCTATAAAGGTGAAGGAAAAAGGGGTGAAGCTTTGTTAGTCTTGAAAGACTTACCATACTCAACAAATAGTCAATCACATCTCAACCACTTTCCAACAACTTTCCATAAAACAAGGGTTCATGTTATAAGGAGAAGTACAAGAAAGTCAAAGTCGTGAAAACTTGAATTTGAAAAGGCTCCGAGACTTGTTTTAATTTCCCTTCTAAAAATAAATTCCACCAATTCCTAAATTGTAAATTGACCAAGACTTGAGATTGGACAACAAAAATTGTTAGAAACCACAACCAATTACTTGTTTCCACATCATCATTGTTACTATTCACGCAACAATTTTAGCTCAAATTTTGGATTTTCTTAGTTTCTTTTTATTGTTTTACAATTTTGCTTGATTGGTCCGAACGCTAATTGACAAGCCAGTAAACTCCTACTAGATTGTAAATTAGTTTTGTGTCTGTTTGTTTGTGTTAACGTTCTTTGTGTGCTTTTCTCTTTTGTGAATTCATTGTATCCTGTTGGTTCAAGTCCGTGAGCAAATTTTCTTTGAGTCAACTCGAATGAAAATCTATTCCAGACCAAGGTAGACTCCTCCCTCAATCACTCATGAAGTACAAGCCGACTTTCAACACTTGTGAAACCAAGTGTGAGGTAAAAATTGAGAGTGAGAGTGTGGTGAGGTATTTTTAAGCTAAAAAGTTTGTTTGTTTTGTTGTTCTTTATTGTCTTTTCATTTAGGTACCATGGCTACCACCAATCTCGATACCACATTTGACCGCATCACTGACAATATTCATGATATGAAATGACACATTGAAAGGCTACGCCAATTGGTATCCACACTTATCCCAACAAATTCAAAACCTAAGGTCCAAACACCTTGTGGTAAGATCTTCCTGAAGGAAGTTGCTGCCCAAACTTGTGAAGGACTTTCACACCAAGGTAAAGACGAACATACTCATGAACGTCAATGTAAAATAGCTATCTCTTACACTTTGGTACATGTGGATAATAAACATGTGAATAATAAGCCATTGAGTGTGAGTAGTATCTTACCTACGTATGAGTATATTGATTCCTTACCACTTGTACATAATTTAAATGTTGTGCGAGTGGATACACTAGTTGATCCTATAGATGACCAAATTGAATCTTCTAGTAAGATCGATTTGTGTCCACCTAGTTTTGAAGCTATTGTGTTGAATGAAAGTACATTTTCATACAAAAATTGTGTTGACCAACTTGTGTGTAAAACTTGTCCACTACTTGAGAATATGTGTGTGTGATTAATGAGTCTCAAGTGAGTGAAGAATTTTAAAATGTTGGTCAAGAAAAAAGAAGTGACCCGTGAGCCTATGTTGTTGTAAGGATTCTAATGATTGATTGGCTCATAGGGTTAATCGTGTGCTTGACATATCTTTGGAACTTGATAATGATTCCTTAGAGAGTGAAATTTCCAAATCTATTCGTGGGTTAGATCATTTGCTCTTTAGGTACAATGTCTTGTTTGAAGATAGTTTAAACACTCCTAATAGGCCTAGTGGTGAAAATGATGGTATAGCTTGCCTTGGAAGCTATAGCATATATGCTAACCCATTATAGTGTGACAACATTCCTCCTAAATATGGAAATCTCTTCTTGGAAGATGAGAGTATTCTTAAGGGTGAGGAATGTGTGGTCTTAGAAACTACTTCTTCTACTACTTTGTGTGGCTTTTCCGAGGACACCATAGTAGAAGAAGAATTGAGTGCCACCTTTCTATACTCTCTCTTTACTTGTGATCATATATATGCCAATATAGAGAGTAGGACATGTGGTTGTGGTAAAGACTACAGGAAATGGGTG
Source organism: Capsicum annuum (assembly GCF_002878395.1). Lineage (NCBI taxonomy): Eukaryota > Viridiplantae > Streptophyta > Magnoliopsida > Solanales > Solanaceae > Capsicum > Capsicum annuum. Next base: position 103,794,291 of record NC_061111.1, on the reverse strand, counting down.
TGTTGCTTAGACCCGTATCTATGGTCATTCTTCCCATTTGATCCCGGTGCTATCTTAGAGTGGGGAAGATTTACTCTCAGCTTAGGTGCATTTGTTTTGGGTGCTTATCATAGCCAAGTCCTTGGTGAATTTGTCGATGGCTTCATAATGTTTAACACTAAGGACTCTTGGTTATATATCAAATATGAACCACCTTGGCATGTCGAAATTTGTTGTTGGCCGAGACTTGAACTCGAAGGGTCCTCCATTTCATTTTTTTGGTGTGGGCTGTTTTGAGTGTTTTGAGTGCATACCATTATTGTTTATTTTTGCTAATCCTAACCCTCATTCCATGAGGAAGTATTCTTGTTTGTCTCTCTTTGATTTTGCAAGGCATGGATTCGAAGTCGAATCCTTTTTAAGGAGGGGAGGATGATATAAGTAAGACCACGAAGATGGACGCATGTGAGAATGTAATGAACTCGGGGCTAGGAGTGTGCGAGTGAAGGACTTAAAACACACTAAACCGACCCTAATCTCACACTTGGTGTTTAAAGAGAAGCCTTGAAACACAACAAGCCAGCCCCTAAATACACTTGAAGGGAGCCTAGTTCTTAAAAGGGCATTTTGGACATTTTATATTTTATTTGTAACCTAGTATAAATAAAACATTGTAGGGCTTTTAGACTTAGATTATTCATGATGTTGTAAGTCTTGAAAGACAAAGAAACACAAGTCCTCTCTCCTTGAGGCACCAAAACCGAAATTAGTCATAGAGTGTGGAATCACTCTTATTGATCTCATGGCTTGGAAACGTGATGCTTGGGAGGTGGATTACGACCTTGTGTCTTCGTAAGAGATAGGTGAACATTGTGTGTAGTGTTAAGGGTCCAAGAGTGTAATATGCTCTTGCGTTCTTAAGATTATACCTTCATTAAGTCTATCTAACTATCCCTTTACTTTTATTGTAATCTTGTAGTAGTTTGTGTTCTTGTAACTGTTTCTATCTCTTGTTAGTAAAACCGTGTGTTGTTCCTATCTTTTTATTATTGTCCATCTCGCTATATTGTTTCTGTTTTGGTGTATTTACACCTTCAATATCTTGTTGTTATTGTGTTTTCATTGTTATTGTAGTGAATTCGAGAGTGGTCACCAAAGGGGTCCTCGGTTCTTCAAACTTGTGGACTGATTTGGTGTTTGTTTCGTGTTTCCCTTGTGCTTCTTGTATCACTTCTAGTGAAAACCATCAAGTTAGCTATGATAAATATTGATTTAAGAAATATACTCCTTTTGAGGAGTCCCAAATTATTATGCCTGATGATTTCCACACTATTCAAGTTCTTGGAAAGGAAGTTGTCGAATTGAGTTTCACCTCTAGTAGGGAATTGAGTTTAAAATATATACTTTATACTTGTTCCATGCAAAATAATTTGATGTCTAGCTATCTTCTTGATAAAGTAGGTTTCAAGGAGATTATTAAATTTGATCAATATGTGATCGTAAAAAATAATAATTGAATGGGAAATAGTTATTCTTAGGATGAGCTATACAATTTGAAAGTTAAAATGAATAAAACTTGTACTATCGTCTATATAATTTCTTCTCTCAATTTTTGGCATGCTCTTTTGTGTAAAATTGATGATTGTTATGTGAAATCACAAATAGTTTAGAATTTATTCATGTAATGACACTTTAGGTTATTTTCACTAATTTCACTTATTTTCACAGTTAGAGATTTTTCATTGCTGCCCTAAGACATTTATGACTTGCTGGAACTAATAGTTTGGTTACCAGAAAGTTTTTTAATTTTTTAAAGCTAATTTTATGTTTAGAAGTCTTCATTGGTTCCAAATGGTCACCAAGGGAAAACTTTTGTAAGACGATCTCACATTCAAATTCTGATTGTGCCAATACCTATGGAGATGTTAGGCCAGGTAGACCTTTGGTTCGAATCCTAAGGCACCCAAACTCATTTCAACCTATTGATCAAAAAGTTGGAAAACTAAAAATTTGGCCGTTTGACCCATATTTGGTCGAAATGACCTTGAATGAAAAATACAACTTCTCCATTGAGTTCGAAATATTGAATTTAGAGTGGATGCATAGTTCATTTGCATATATCGGATTTCAAATGAATCCCGAAGCCTTAACAGAAACTTGAAAAAATTCCAAGTTTGAATTATCATCTAGTGTGGCCCACGATCACATATGATGTGAACAGGGTTGTGTGATCATACTAAGAAGTATAAGGATCTCCATATGTGCTTCTGTAGGTAGGTTGTGCAACTGCACACCTGGTTATGCGGTTGCTTCACCTGAGTACCTGAAGGGGCATATAAATAGACCCCTTAAGTCGCGAATTTGCCCATTTCCACCCATTCTCTTGAGATAAAAAAAATCTTAGAGTGTGATAACTTTAAAATGAGTTTAGGGGGTGACTTAGGAGTTTGATTAACATATATTTTCACTAATATCTTTGAATTTAAGATAAGAATCCTTTAAATTCATGCTTGAATCTTAATTATTTGACCAAAGCCCCAAATCTTTTATGGCTTAGTTTTATCCCAAAGTTTTCTCAATTTTCACTCATATTTGAGGGGTTTTGATTCTATATGCTTGATATCATGTTATGTTGGACTCGAAAATGTTATTTTTTGTGAGTGGGACCCATATAGGAGGTTTTCGGCATGGCTTTTGGACTTGGAGCACAATGGTGCAATATGAATATCGATATTCTCTTATTTATGAGTATAATGTGTTTTTGATAGGTTGGCATATGGGAGAGGCTTCTCGAAAAAGAAAAGTGAAGGTTTAGTGATTCATTGAGCTTTGTTCGACATTAAGGTAGGTCAAGTTTATCCCTTGTTAGATAGAGTTATTGACATGATCCGAACAAGGGCCTAGACCTTTAGGAAGCCTTAAGCCCCACTCGATACCAAATACCACCCCCAATACCCAACCATTACCGCCCTACACCTTATGTTGGCTAAATTCTGAATATATATAAAGATAAAATAGACCAATCATAAATCAAATACATCAAAATAGTGTTATCCCCAATACCAATGCCAAGGCTGTCACCAATACCAAAACCGACAATGCCCATAATAGTCACACAAAGCCTTTATTCGAAAGTAAAATAATATCCGATTGGGACATGCCCTCGATAATAGCCAAAACCAATGTCCAAGAAATAAGAAAAGTATGTGAAGAAATCCATAACATGAAATGGAGCCTTCTGGATTATGGAAGCTCACTACTTTAATCTAACATAAGCTATCCCCAAATACAGTCACTAAGTAGGAGGAGTAGAATGACCAGTTCCTGCATCGTATGAGGATACAACACCTGAAGGTAGGTTAACGAGTGAACGCTAACATGTACTTAGGAATAAGGATAAAATAATGCCACTATTAAAACCAAGTAAATATCCAAATATACTCACATTCATACATGTATATCCATATATACCATGCTGGGAAAGGGAATCGGGTTTAGCATGTATCTAAAACCTTTATCCTGGGATCATGTAGCTTGGCTGTCCTAAAACCACCCATGGGATATATAGATTAAACTCCCCTACTGAAAGGGCCCCGACGCGTGTTAGCCACTCGATCAGGAGAAAAACCTGAGATAACTAGTACATCTCCCATAATATAAGTGTGACATGATGCACACGGTCACCAAGACCACACCCACATCGACAAATGTGAGTTTTTAGTTTTTGTCCCCCAAAACCACCACCTTTCACTGCTTTGCTAATACATCACCCTTTAATCTCATATTAAAACCATACACACAAAACTAACCAATTTCCAAGGAGTCTTATTTATTAGGCATTAATCGTCGGCATCGTCATACCAATACTAGAGCTGGCAAGTCTATCCATTAATGCCATACCAAATCCATTAAACCAATTTGACTACAAAGTTTCCATTTAGACCTATACCATGTCGATGAAAGCATCACAAATCCATTTAAAACCATTTCAACCTATTTAGTTTCCATTACCATTTTATACAATGGAACATTTTCAATGAAAGTTCAACTATGTTGAGGGAATATAGTTTCGAAAGACAAATCCAAGTACCGATTGACCATTCTTATGCAACCACAAGTCCAAACCATAATTTTAATGTTAAAAACATAAGTAGAAACATGGGAAAACAATTATCTAACCCTTAGTAACTAAAACCCCCAACACATATTTCAAAACCCAAACAATACAACAATAAAACCATGAAAACCATCCATGAAAACATGATTTAAGTTTGAATTAACAATTTGAGAGGAGTAACATTCCTTAGATAACGAAAAAGAAAGAGACAAACCACCCCTTAGAGCCTCAATTAACTGTTTAAAGAAAACCTTAGCCTTTTTCTTGAATAAAAAGCTTGAGAGAGATTTGAAAGTGTTTAAAGTGTTTTTGTTTGAGAATAATAGGGTAAATGAAGTCCCAATAGTGCTTTAATTCATGGGGTCAAAAGAAGTTATAAGGGGAAATGTCTAGAATACCCTCAGCTTAAGTTGTAAAAATTCCCACAGGTGGGTACGGTTTTCTCCCAATAGTCCCCAACCTTTTCTGAAATCACCTCCAAAAGTGAGATGAAAACTGCATGCCACGATTAGAGATGATAGAAACAGGTATCCCATGCAACTTTACAATCTCTTAGAGGTACAACCTTGCATAATCCTGAACCAAGAAATTAGTCCTCACTAGCAAAAAGTGACCTGACTTTCTCATCTTATCCATGATGACCCAAATCAAATCAAATTAATTTTGAGACTGAGAAAGATCGGTAACGAAATCCATGTTGATCACATCCTACTTCAATTTAGGAAGTTCAATTTCTTGATATAATACCTGGCCTTATGTGCTCAACTTTCACTTGCTGGCTCACCATGTACTTGGCTAAAAAGTTAGACACATCTCTCTTTATATTATTCAACCAATACATCTCCTTGAGGTCATGATATATTTTCATCGAACCAGGATGAAAAACATAGCGCGACTCATGGCCTCAATCAAGATCCTCTCTCACAAACCATCTATATCAGGAACACGTAATATCCCTTGGTACTAAATTGTACCATCACCATTAATCTCGAAGGCCATCACCTTCTGCCCACTTATATAGAGAATCAACAACTATATTAGCTTTACCTGTGTGGTAGTGAAGACTCATGCCATAATTCATGAGAAGCTTAAGCCATCTCCTTTGCATAAGATTTTGAGTAAACACATACTGCAAACTTTTATGATCAGAAAATATATCCACATGCAACCCATAAAAGTAGTGACGCTAAATTTTTCAATGCAATGACCACAACTAGCAATTCCAAGTCATGAGTTGGATAGTTTCTCTCATGCACCTTCAACTGCCTGGATGCATAAGTTGTCACCTTTCTATGCCACAAGTCCCATACGAGATGCATCATAGTAAACTATAGACCTATATATGCCTTCACGCAAAGTTAAAACTGAAGCCGAACTTAGATTATCCTTTAGCTTTTCAAAACTACCCTCACACACATCCGATCATAAGAACATTACTTTCTTCTGAGTCAACTTAGTGAAAGGGGCAGCTACAGTAAAAAAAACTTTCCATAAACCTCCTGTAGAATCTAGCTAAACCCAAGAAACTCTAAATATCAGAGTGAGTCGTGGGTCTAAGCTACTTTTTCACCACTGCAAACTTCTGAGGATCCACCATGATCTCTTTACTATAGATGATATGACCCAGAAAATTGACATCATTCAACCAAAAGTCACACTTCGAGAACTTAGCATACAATTGCTGCTCCTTCAAGGTCTACACCACAATACAGAGGTGATTGGCATGATCCACCTTGCTCTTAGAATACACCAAGATTTCATCAATGAAGACAATCACAAACAGGTCTAGAAACTGACAAAAGACCCTATTCATCAAATCCATGAATGCTGTAAGGGCATTAGCCAAACCAAACGACATCACCAAGAATTCAAAATGCCCATACTAGGTACAAAAGGCAGTCTCTAGGATATCCACCTCCCTAATATTAAGCTAATGATACCTAGATTAAAGATCAATTTTGGAGAAAAACTTAGAACCTTGCAATTGATCAAAAAATCATCTATCCTTAGAAGAGGATACTTGTTCTTTACCGTCACCACATAAAACTATTGATAATCAATGCACATTTGAAGGAAACAATTTTTTTACGTACAAACAACACCAGTGCCCCCCATGGGATCACACTTGAGCGGATTAAACCCTTTTCTAAAAGATCTTTGAGTTACTCCTTAAGCTCCATCTACTTACCTAGAACTATTTTATATGGGAGAATAAAATTGGATAGGTCTCCAGAACCAAATTAATACCAAACTCAATATCGCTATCAGGAGGAACACTAGGAAGGTCATTAGGGAAGACCTCAAGAAATTCATTTACCGTCGGGTCAAATGAAAAGAAGAACCCTCCGAGTTAGAATCTTTAACTCAGACTAGATGATAGAGACATACCTTGGAGATTAAACTTTGAGCTCTAATATAAGATATGTACTCCCCGTTAGGAGCTAGACAACCACTCTCCTACTCAAAAACTGGATCACTAAAAAGCTTAAAGACCTTGTGGGTCCGACAATCTAGAGATGTATACCATGAGTGTAACCAATACTCCCAAATATGACATCAAAATCCACTATATCTAATTCAGACATATCCACTATAGTATTTTTACTACTAACATATACCACATACCCCCTATAGATTTTTCTAATAGTCATAGATTCACCTACCAAGGTAGAATAAAAAAAGGTCTGAAATAACCTCAGGACCAAAACCAAAAAGCACAACCACAAATGGGGTCACAAAGAGAAAGTGGATGCAAAATTAAGTAAATAGTATACATCACGAGAAAAGAGTTTCAATATATCGATAATGACATCAGGCGATGCCTCGGACTCCTGTCAGGTTGTGAGAGCATATAGACAGTTCTAACCAGTGTCCAAACTAGATGATGCACCCTTTGGTGCTAAAGCTGATGATGAAGCAACTGGAATCTTGGCCTATTTTTTATTCTCTTTCTTCACTTGTTGTATATACACAACCAACCTTGATATGTCCATGTCCTTGATCAATAAGACAGTCTTATCTCTAATATCAAATCTCTTGAATACTTGATAGTGAAATTTCTCATTCTAGCCCGTATAATAGAAATCATCTTCAGAGCATACTAAGGTAGAAATAAAAAAAAGTCTAAAATAACCTCGAGACCAAAACCAAAAGGCACAACCATAAATAGGGTCATATAAGAGAGAGTGGACATATAATTAAATAAATAGTACACATTACAAGGAAAGAGTTTCAACATATCAGTAACGATATTAGGCGATGCCTCAGACTCCTGTCGGGTTGTGAGAGCATATAGATTGTTCTAACTAGCGTTGAAACTAAATGATGCACCCTTTGGTGTTGGAGCTAATGATGAAGCAACTGGAATCTTAGTCATCCTCGAAGAAACCTTGGTCACCGGACAATTCTTAATCATGTACCCTGACTAAAATAATTGAAACACTTATCCCTTCTTTCTTCATAGAAACTCTGATGCAATCTACCATAGAACCTGCAGGAAGGATGTGATAGAGCTGACTAAGCCACACTAGCCTGAGATTTTGCACCATGTTCCCAAAGATGTCACCACCTTGGAAATGCATATCACCCAATAGCTTTGGGTATGGATCATTAGTCGTCGATTAAGACCCAGAGTTTCCCCACTTCTTCTTGAGCCATTTGCTCTATCACTGCCACTCTGATGTTGGCCACCACCCTGTATAGAAAACCTAATATTTTTACGTTGCATCCCCTCTATTTCAACTTGTTTTTTCTTCTCTTCCTCTACTTGCTGTATGTACACAACCAACCTGGATATATCCATATCCTTGATCAATAAGCTAGGCTTATCTCTAATAACAAATCTCTTGAAAAATAGATAGTGAACTTTCTCATTTTTTCCTGCATATTAGAAACCATCTCCAGAGCATACCGAGACAATTAATGAATCTTTGAGGCATATCCTTGACAAATATCTTACCTTACTTCAGATTTACAAGATCTCCCACCTTTCCTTCCCTCAACTTTTGAGGAAAGAAGGGGTCTAAAAAACCATTAGAGAAATCCTCCCATAGAGTTGAATCATCACCGTCACCCCTCGTCTGATCCAATTCTTTATACAAGTGGTACACCAAATTCTTTAGCTTGTAGAGGCAAACTCCAAGCTTTTTACATTAGTGGCATGCATAATATGGAAGATATTTTGTGTATCATCCAAAAAATCCAGAGGATCCTCCTCCACCTTAACACCACTAATGGTTGGAGGACTCAACCTTATGAACTGGCCAAACCTGGTAGCCTCAGAAAATGCAGAAATAAATGCACCATGCTTATCTTGAGAAGCTAACAACTGTGCCAACATATGGATAGACTGAAGAAATTTAACATTATTCTTCACGTTAGCTTGAGGAGATTGAGGAGGACTAGAGGGAACCGGTAGAACTCTGGAACAATCAGGAACTAGACCCCTAGATCAGGTATGGACCCCAAAGTAGAACATATCCCATCACCATTATTAACAAGTGGGACAAACAAGGATTAGAGCTTGCAACTCTATCCATTGATTCCATACCAAAGCCATTAAATCAATTTGGCTTCAAAGTTTCCATTTAGACCACTACTATGGCCATGAAGGCCTCACCACTCCATTTAAAACCATTTGAACCAATTTAGGTTCCATTACCATTTAATGCAATGCAAAGTTTTCAATGAAAGTTCAGCTATGTAAGATAACCATCCTCACAGACATTTTATCAAACATGTTGAGGGTATATAGTTTGCAAAGATAAAACAAAGTACCAATTGACCGTTACCATGCAACCACAAGTCCAAACCATAATTATAACAATGAAAATTATAAGTAAAAACATAGGAAAATAGTTATCCAACAATTAGTAACCAAAACCCCAACACATATTTCAAAACCCAAATAATATAATAATAAAACCATGAAAACCATCCATGAAAACATAATTTTATTTTGAACTAACATTGAGGGAGGAGTAACAGGCCTTAGATAACAAAGAAGACGGAGAAAAACCAGCCCTTAGAGCCTTAATTGATTTTGAAGAAAACCATAGCCTCTTTCTTAAACTAAAAGCTTGAGAGTGATTTGAAAGTGTTTAAAGTGTTTTTGATTGAGAATAATAGGGTAAATAATGTACCAATAGTGTTTTAAGTCATAGGGTCAAAAGAAGTTATTGGGGGAAATGTCAAGAATACCCCATGCTTAAGTTGTAAAAATTCCCGCAGGTGGGTATGGTTTGCCTCCTTCAATCGTACATACACCGTAAGAGTGGTACCCTTCACTTGTATCTTGATCAGAATGTTGGAAATCACATTCTGTACAACATATGACTCATTTCCTCAAGTCATACCTTGATCATACCACATGTAATATTTCACTCATACCCAATATATAATTCAAATAAATCAATACTGGACAACATATGACTCCAAAATTTGACTCACACCCTATCCTTATAGCTCTTACTGAGCCACTCATCTTAAGAGCCAAATTAAGTTAATAAGTTTCAGATTAAGTAAAGTACTAACCCAATGACCCATCACCAACCATATGACCTGTACCTACCAATTTGTAACCATACCAAAAACTCAATCACCATACACTGGAAAACAAACAACTGGGTCACATGACCCGTACCCAACCGTACGACTATTATGGTTAGTCGTATGATGACCAGAAAGCTCAAAACCCAAGAAATCTCTAGGGCTTAAACTCAGGGTATTTTAGTTATGTCATAGTATAATTATGATATCTTATTTGATGGGATGGGTTTTAGATGTTGGATTAATGATATACAAGTCTTGGGATTAGTTGAATCTTATGTCATTTGGACCCATATAGTGAAATTCTTAGCTTGTTGCCTTCTAGCTTAATGGATTAGATTTATGTCTTATGATTAGCGTGAGAATGCTTAGAATTACTTTAGTTAAATGGGAGTTACCTTATCACTCGGGATTAGGGCAAGATTGGCCTTAGTTTCTTACTCTAGTGAAGTTGCTTTAGTTCCAATGGACTTAGTGATAGTACTTGAGTAGAATCTCTACCTTGGATTTAATTGTGGCTTGTTGCACATCTAAGAGTTGATTTAGATACCTTTGCCTAGTCCAGTGCAAAAATGAACGTAGAATATATTTTAGGGATTTAGAAGTGTTCCCTTGACCTACCTTAAGCAAAGATTGATGTAGTCCTCTTGAGACCCATAGATGCTTATGAATGCCTAGAAAATTCCTCTTTGAGGCAATATTGAAGAGCCATGGTAGTGAATTATGGTGATGAAATTAGAGCTAATGTTCATGGTCTAATTGGCTAAATTATTGATGATGTAATGATGAGCTATTGATGATGCTAATAAATAAGCGCATGACTATGTTATTGATTAAACCATTGATTAGGCTTTTATTATGGCCTTTGACTACGCTATTGCTCATGGATAAAATCCTATTTGATAAATTATGCTAGTAATCATGTTAGAAATCCTTCTTATAGATGGCCAGAGAAATTATGATGTTAATGATGTTGGAAGGCAATCTTATTGATTATATGAGAAGTTAGGTTACAAATCATGTTGAAATCATATTATATCTTTACATCTTTGTTTATATTATTTATTTAGTAACTGATTATGATTAGATATACACATTGATACCCAGCAAGGCCGGAGGCTATTGTCACGACTCCATTTATGAGTCATGATGGCACCTATCGATTTCCATAAATAGGTAAGACAATACAATAACCCAGAGCTAACGTAATGGGTTAATTCGATAAGAAAGCCACAACATAGGTGAAATTCAAGAACATCAATTATAACATAAGTGTTCAAGATAGAATAAATAGTCAAATAAGATACAAATCCCAAAACCTGGTAGAATTAATACAAGAGCATCTAATAGTATCAATACAACTCTAAGTCTAGGATTGTCAAATACATTGTTATCGAATACTAAAGACTAAATACAAGAGATAGAATGAAATTTAGGTGTCTCAAACTCTAAGAGCTCACCGTATCTTTAAAAATCATTCATTTCATGAACCATGATCAATGACGACAGCGAATACTCGAATCTGTATCAAAAAGGTACAAAAGTTTAGTATTAGAACTAAAGAAATGGGTACTCAGTAGATATCATTGGCCGACTATGCTAAATCATGATATAAGAATGTTAAAGTTGAGGTACAGAATCGAACCTGAATTGTCTCCATCATCACTGTATATAATAAGTAGGTAAATTGGAATAACAATGTAACATAAGGCACTAACACATGCCAATATCGCTGTACATAACAAGTAATAAATATCAGAATGACAATAAAACATAAGGCATCAACACATGCCAATATTTTTGTGCATAACAAGTAATAAATATTTGAATAACAATAAGACATAAGGCATCAATGCATGCCAATATTGTTGTACATAAGAATCAGACAGTTAAAAATGGCAACACATCATATACATAAACATAAACACTCACAAGTACTAAGTTGGTGCCCATACTCCAACTAGTGCATAAATTAAAGAACTCATCACGAGATCCCATACCACCGGATAGCACACCCAAAGAAACATAAAGAATCAAGTAAACAATATATCCACACTTCCTCCTTATACCATAGTTTTCCATAATTTCTATCAAAATCAGCCATTTTCCAACATTCACAATCAGTATCAACAATTATAACTGAATAACATATACCAATATTCTTATAACCATAACCATACCATCATATAGGAAACTCTATCATCAACACACCATATTCACTCATTATAAGAGAGCAAATGCTTTGTTGCGACTCAGACGCACACATAAGTGAGCGTGATCGTAAAAATAATACAGTTATTTAGACAATTAGATATCGTTCCCACGAGGACTAAGCAACTAGAAATTTAAACTTTTAGATTTAGACAATGAGTATTTAGTGTTGTAAAGTATCAAGATGATTTTGAACTTGATAATAAAAATATAAAGTAATTAATTATAAATAAAAGTCTATGACTAATTCAAAGAGAGAAACGATTGTAAACAAAAATGATAAGAATTCCTATGTTGAGGCTCTCCGAACAATCATACAAATCTCTATTCTTATAGCAGTCTAATTGGATAACGGGCTTTTGGTAGGTTTAAGTCACAATTTTTGTCCTCCGACCTCAAATCTTCTATCTATTGAATATTGCAGCTACAACTCCCGCAAAGATACAACAATTCTTCTAGATTCATTAAGTACTCTTCTTGCAATTAAACCAAACAAGGCTTCTAGGTATATCCCTATCCTAGATGCTAATTCAAACCCCTAATTTCATAAAAGGGTAAGAACCTTGATCCTTAATTTCCTCGTTCTAATCTACGATTCTTCTCCTAAATTCATATGTCCAAAAGGGCCCAATCATTTTGCCTAAAAGGGTAATATTGTCAACTAACATCCCACAGAACATAAGAATAGAAATAAAAAATTGTTCAATCAACACAACCAAAACCAACATAGTTCAGATATGAAAAATAGAAGAGATAGAGATGAAGATGATCAACAACCAACCACCCCATACTTTGACATAGAACTGTCCCAGTGCCAGTAATATACATAAGGCAGGGTGGCATCTTACCCCTACTCAGTAAAACATCACTAAGTCTATGAAGTCATCAACATCAGCATCATCACCTAAATTATTGCGAGAATCTCTATCATAAGACTGCTCCTTAACCTCAGACTCATCATCAAAATAAGCCATTCATCTTTTCTCGTCCGTAGGGATGTCATAATCTACTAGCTCATCAAAATTAGGCCCAATGCAGAACAAAGTCCAAGAATAAAGTCCTAGTTGGTAGTCAAGATCCACCACACGAATCTCTTGTTGGGTAGCTGGATGCCCCTAGTCCTCAACTACAGCATAGTTTTCCCATACATATGGTCTATGATCTCATCAGTTCAAGCATTACGCTCAATCATAGTCAAATTCATACCATGAGGAGCTGGTCCTTTGGTTCGTGAAATATCAAGTGGCCTTTCACCAATAGATAGGAAATAATCTACCTCCTTTCACACATCTTTTTGCCTAAAAAATCTAGTAAGTAGCCCATCAAACCCATATCTTAGACCCCCTAAGAATCGAGCCTTCCTCATCACCGAAAAAATAATAGAACCCATATTAACATCCATATCATCATGCATCCAAGCATAAAAAAAACACACCCTAGCGCGGGTCAGCTCCGTTATATGTTTTCTATGAATAAGATAGGCATAAATGATTTTGGCCCTTAGACATGCCTCCATATTCATATGAGCAAATAAAAGTGATACATGCATGCCTTCCTATTTATATAGCAATACATCTCCCTTGATTTCTTTCTCTACATTGTCTTTAGCACCCTCATTATTAATTGTGGGACTAACCTGTTCCTAAACTATTTCCTTAGTTTGTAGCCCACTTCTTGTTGTAACTGTATTTACCTGCTTAGGATTTCTATTTGTATTGCTAGGTAATGCTCCTTGAGGTCTTGTATTCCACGTTCTTGCAATTTGGTCCAATTACAACTCTAGATTTCTCGTAAGCAATAGTTGACTCTTCAACTCAGCTATAAACTATGCTTGTTAAGTCTTAATTTTTATTGCAAATCGCATTTGTTGAGCCATAAACTACTTTATCAATTCTCTATATTGCTATATTGAGTAGTTGCCTAAGTATTCTAAGCTGGCTGTGCATTTGGTTGCACTTGTCCCTTGTATTAATTTGCATTCTGCACCTAATTTCCACCCTATAAGAAATCGGGATGGTTCCTCTAGTTGGGATTATAAGAGTTACCAAAATTTTGTTGTCCCTGTTGATTTGCATTCCCCACATAGTTGACAAAATCTGAATTACCCTTGCAAGCATCAGTTACAAGTTCACTACTTCCACAAACCACATACTAAGAATTAACCTGTTGGACTACATTCGCTGTGGCGGCTAGTTGTATAATACCCAACTTTATGTTATTAAGATGAGTAATCATATAATTTTGCATGGATGCGATCTGTGCCTGTAATGCAGTGACCAGATCTACCTCCAATATCCCTGCAACCTTTTTAGGAGTACTCCTCGACTCTGCATGCCAGTCAGAGTTTCCTTGTGAAATCCAATTCAGCAATGCGTACAATTCTTCATACGTCTTCTCAAGATCCTGTCCACCTGCTGTTGAATCCAAGAGAATCTTCATGTTTGGATCCAATCCTTCTAAGAAAGTATGTAGAAGAGCATCATTGGATTGATGATGGTGAGGAAAATTTATGAGCATAACCTTAAATCTCTCCTAATATTGGTTGAGATTCTCTCCGTCTTTCTATTTAAAACTCAAGATTTCACTCCTCAAGCATGCCGTCTTTCCAGATGGAAAGAATTGAATAAGAAACGTCCGAGCTAGATCTTCCCATGTAGTGATGGAGAGTGGTGGTTCAGCATGTAACCATTTTTTTCTTCCCCCCATTAGAGAGAAGGGAAAGAGTGTCAACCTAATATAATCAGGATTCACCCCTTCAAGAGTGTATGGATCATTGATTTCCAAGAAGGTCTTTATATGCTGCTGCAGATCTCGTGTGAAAGGCCATGAAATTGCCTCACTAAATTCAGCAATTGCACCATATTCTTCTTTAATTCAAATCGACCTCCTGGTTTGGGCTTGAGAATACTGCTCGTCACATGGTTCGTGAGTAGGATTGCCACTTCACAAATAGGTCTAGTAGCTGGTTGAGAATGCACAATTGGAATGACAAAAGGTGGAATATTTCCGGCATTTGGATCAGCCACTTCATTTCTTTGTTTAGCCATTCTTCACCTTAGTATAAAGATCTATTCTAGTTCTGCAAAAGGCTCTACCAACTCTTTATGTCTCGCTAGTCCTGGATTCAGTTAAACCTGCAAAAATTCAGCCGCTAAGATCAAGTCTTTAACACTTAATCTTAAAATCAAAAACAAAAATTAGCAAATTACTAATTATATTAGTCTCCGGCTACGGCGCCAAAAACTTGTTATGACTCAGATGCTCATGCAAGTGCATATGATCGTACAAATAATATAGTGATTTAGACAATCAGATATTGTTTTCATGAGGACTAAGCAACTAGAAATTTAACCAACTTCTAGATTTAGACAATGAGTATTTAGTGTTGCATAGTATCAATATGATTTTGAACTTGAGAATAAAAATATAAAGTAATTAATTAGAAATAAAAGTTTATGCCTAATTTAAAGCAAACAACGGTTGTAAACAATAATGATAATAATTCCAGGGTTTAGGCTTTCCAAATAATCATACAAATCTCTATTCTTATAGCAGTCTAATTGGATATCAGGTTGTTGGTTCGCAAGGTTTAAGCCATGATTTTTGTCTCCTGACCTCAAATCTTCTATCTATTGAATATTGTAGCTACAACTCCCGCAAAGATACAATAATTCTTCTAGATTAATTAAGTACTCTTCTTGCAATTGAACCAAACAAGGCCTCTAGGTATATCCCCATCCTAGATGCTAATTCAAATCCCTTATTTCATAAAAGGGTAAGAACCTTGCTCCTTAATTTCCTCGTTCTAATCTACGATTCTCCTCCCGAATTCACGTGGAAATATATATTTATTCTTATAGTGGCCAAGCATTATAATAGTAAGCTCAATAAATTGAGAACAACCCAGATGATAATCCAAAAATAAACTACTATAAAGAATATCAAATATTAATCATGTTCTTGACCTCAAACCCAGAACAAGGGTATTTAGCCACTAATATTTGAATAAAACATCAAAAATAAGTAATTAATCATACCTAAAATTCATCTTTAGGTAAAGAAACTCAAAAGAAATAATAAGAACCCTAAAAGGAAGAATTCTATGCTTTTCCACTGCTGCTATACTTGCCAAAAGTGTTTCGAATTATGCCCACGTGTTCCTTTTATACTTGGAAAAATTTCACCTGATCTAAAGCCTTGATGTGATGCGTCAATAATCGCATCAACACAGCCAACATATCGGATCAACATCTCATTAATGCACTAGAATTTACCTTTAAAAGTCAGACTAAGTGAACTTCTTCACCACACGATACGACGCATTGACATAACGTTGTGTCACTTGAATTTGCTCCTCAAAATTTGGCTAAGTATCAAAACTTTAAGCATCGACGTGACGTGCTGACATTATGTCGATGCACTGGAAGTTGAAGAAAAAGAATTTTCTAAGTTTCAGAACTTATGCATCGATGCGAAGCATTAATATTGCGTTGATGCAATGAAAATTGTTCTTTAAATTTTGGCTGATGCGTATATTGCCAGTTAATGCGACGTGTTGAGATAGAGTCGCGTCACTAGAATTTTTCTCCAGTTCCTTTCTTTTTTTTTGTCAATCCTCAGCTCTTTTCTTTTCGTCTTACTCTCGTGCATCTCCATATGTTTTTGACTTTGATCCACATTGTCTTTCATATCTTCATGATGTGTATCTACTTTTCTTCCAAATCCATGGAAAATTTACCCTGTATCTCTAATCACATCGGTTAGCCACGAAACAGAATTTAACTCACAATTCAATATAATTAGCACAATTTTTATTCTCAAAACAAGTACAAATATGGGTAAATAGTAGTATTTGGACATATAAATACGCCCAAGATCATTCTTATTAATAGAACGTCAACTTTCTAGGCGTCAAGAGCTCTTGGATTATTATCTATCCCCTATTCATTACACAATCTCTCTTTATAAGTCAACAAATTGTCATTATTCGCTAAATAACAAATATCTAGCATCTAACTAAGATTTACCACTAGACCATATTCGATAATTAACCAATATTTGTTTTAGCCATCACAATTCCACCAGTCACTATTCATCAGATGATCGCTATTTACCATTTATTCACTATTCATCTATCAACTAACATCTTTATTAACTTGCATCACTAGTCCACCAAGCTTTGTTTAAGAACTACCAAACATTATAGACTTAGTCATCTATAGGAACTAAGCATCACTATGACTAAACCCATTATCACTAATAAAATCATCATCACTATTATTAGCCATCAATTCCCTAAGTCCTCTTGGTCACTATGGTTCTCAAACCCATTAATCACTATTATCCACTTAAGGAATATCCACCTTTAATCATTTTTTCAACCTTAAATCAACATCTATTCCACTTCATACCCTAAATCATTAGGAGAATATAACAGACACCTCTAATATTAACATTATGCCCAACTACACAAGAGAATAAATAAACTTATAATTTCCATACATAGGGCTAGCTAGGTTTGAACCTGTAGATGTACACATAGGCAAATCAATAATCATCCTCTGACCTTTCTGAGCATCATCATATCGTCACAGTATCCTTCGAACTTGCTGGGTATCAATATAACATCACAATATCCTCTGGTCATATAGGGTATCATCATATAATCATAATATCATTTGGTCGCACTGGGCATTATTTGATCATACCAATATCATCCGGCCGCACCGGTATCGTCATATAATCATAGTATCATCCGGTCACACTGAGTATCATCATATTATCATAATATCCTTTTGCCTTCCCGGGCATTAACTTTTCATCATAATAGCCTCCAAACTTTCCAAGTATTATTTTATCAACATAATATCTTTCGTCTTTATCGGGTATCAATATATCATTATAGTATCCTCCAGCCTTATCGGGTATTAATATATCATCACAATATGTAAATTAATATCATTAATAAAGGGCAAGCCCCACGAGGGATGAAGTAGATAACAAGCTCCATGAGGGCTAAAGTATAAGTATTGTTGTGACAATAAAACATTAGGATTCAACACATGCCAATATTGTTGCGCATAACAAGTATAAATATTTCAATAACAATATGACACAAGGCATCAATGCATGCCAATATTGCTGTACATAAGAATCAGACATTTCAAAATGGCAATATATCATATGCATAAACACAAACATTCACAAGTACTTAGTTGGATCCCATACTCCAACTGGTCCACAAAGTAAAGAACTCATCACGACATCCCATACCACCGAAGAGCACACCCAAGTAAAACATAAAGGAATCAAGTAAACAAAAAATCCACACATCCTCCTTATACCATAGTTTTACATAATTTCTATCAAAATCAGCCATTTTCCAACATTCATAATCAGCATCAATAATCATAACTGAATAATATATACCAATATTCTTAAAACAGTAACCATGCCATTATATAGGAAACTATATCATCAATACACCATATTCACTCATTATTAGCTAGCGAATGCTTAGTTGCAACTCAGATGCACATGCAAGTGCACATGATTGTTTAAATAATATAGTGATTTAGACAATCAGATATCGTTGCCATGAGGACTAAGCAACTAGAAATTTAACCAACTTTTAGATTTAGAAAATGAGTATTTAGTGTTGTTAAGTATCAAGATGATTTTGAACGTGATAGTAAAATTATAAAGTAATTAATTAGAAATAAAATTTTATGACTAATGAAAAGCAAGTAACGGTTGTAAACAATAATGATAAGAATTCCAAGGTTGAGGCTTTCCAAATAATCATACAAATCTCTATTCTTATAGCAGTCTAATTGGATATCGGGTTGTTAGTTGCAAGGTTTAAGCTACAATTTTGGTCTTCCGACCTCAAATTTTCTATCTATTGAATTTTATAGCTACAACTCCCGCAGAGATACAACAATTTTTCTAGATTCATTAAGTACTCTTCTTGCAATTGAACCAAACAAGGCTTCTAGGTATATCCCTATCCTAGATGCTAATTCAATTCCCTTATTTCATAAAAAGGTAAGAGAACCTTGCTCCTTAATTTCCTCGTTCTAATATACGATTCTCCTCCCGAATTCACATGGAAAGATAAGTTTATTCTAATGGCGGCCAAGCATTAAAATAGTAATTTCAAGAAATTGAGAACAACCCAGATGATAATACAAAAAGAAACTACTATAAAAAATATTAAAGAGTAATCATGTTCTTGACCTCAACCCCAGAACAAGTTTATTTAGCCACTAATATTTGAAGAAAATATCAAAAACAAGTAATTAATCATATCCAAAATTCGTATTTAGGTAAAGAAGTTCAAAAGAAATAATAAGAATCCTAAAAGAAAAAATTTTATGCTTTTTCTCTCCCTGATCAGTCAAATATGATTAAGTCCATAACTTTATCGGCGTTAGCATCATCACCCAAATCATCACTAGAATCTCCATTATAAGACTGCTATTCATCCTTGGACTTATCATTAGAATAAGATATTCACCTTTTCTCGTCCGTGGGGACATCATCATCTACTGGCTCATCAAAATTAGGCCCAATGCACAACAAAATCCGATCATGAGGCCCTAGTGGGTAGTCAAGCTCCACCGCACGAATCTCCTGTTGGATGGCTAGATGCCCTCCAGTCCTCAACTGCAGAATAGTTAGCCCATACATACGGGTTGTGGTATTATCAGTGCAAGTAATACGCTTAGGCATAGTCAAATTCACACCATGAGGAGCTGTTCCTTTGGTGCGATAAATATCAAGTGGCCTATCACCAACATGCGATAAATAATCTATCTTCTCCTTTGGCACACCTTGTTGCCTAAAAAATTTAGTAAGCATCCCACCAAACCCATATCTCTGACCCCCTAAGAATCAGGCCTTCCTCATCGCCAAAAAAAAAATGGGACCTATATTGACATCCACATCATCACAAATCAAAGCATAAATAAGACACACCCTATCACGGGTCACCTCCGTCATATGTTTTCTATGACTAAGACAGGCATAAATGATTTGGTACCATAGCATGCCTCCCTATTCATATGAGCAAATAGATGTGATACATGTATACCTCCCTCTTTATAGAGAATCCACCTCGCCGTAGATCGAGTGCCACAAAGAACATGACAAATATTCTCATATGGTGGCTCAGTAATCATTATCTTCAGAGGCTCTGGATCCGCGAAGGGTGCACCTAGCAACTCATTAACAGTATTTGTAGTGAAAGTTATCACATGACCATGTACCTCAACCTTAGAATCTTTTGGGTTCCAATTCGCGTAGAATTCTATAACAACGCTTAAGTTGCATGCTCCCGACTTCTTAAAGAAAAAATTCATGTGGTGGGCCTCTATATTTCTCACTATAGATGGATATTCTTTCATCTAGCTAGCCCTATTAATAAATTGGTCGGCTGAATGTTTTGACTCTTTATATTGAGAGTACCACTTTCTTCCTGCTGCTACCACATCCTTAGTTCAAAACCTTATTTGACCCCTTGGAACTTGTGGGGCTGTAGGCACCTGATCAACTTTGCGAATCCTCTTCTGCCTGAGTTCAGATGGTCCAGCTACACTTTTCCCCATGCTTCTGTGTTGGTGGCTTCTCGACATAACACCTATTAAACATAGCATCCCACAAACATATAAAACAAGCACCTTCAAATCTAGCCACCACTAAGTGTGAAATTTACTCCACTTTATTTCCATCATATATTGAACATCATCATTCTAATAATCTTGAAATTTCCCCATGATTAAGTAAATCAACTCATTTATTTAGAAACTAAGTCACTTTGAAAGTGTACTTCATCATTTTAACAAGCACATAAACAATCTAATCTCGACATAGCTTATAGTAATTCATGCAATTATACCACAAGTATTCAAAGAAGTCAAAAAAATTTCAATAGTCCACCACCAGAGATTTACAAGTCACAGCTCAAATAAAACCCTCAATCTACGCAATTATTGTCACGTTTTCACTTAAATATGCCATTTATCATCTCAAGTCCACAAATCAAAACAAGTTTATGCCCTTTATCACTAACTATTTAGCATCCTAATCATTATTTACCATATAAAATCACTTTGACTAAATAAAGGGTACAGGACTTACCTTTGACTTTATGAAGAGAAAATGAAGGATGAATTATGCACCATAAAAATAAAAATCAATTTTCAATTTGAGGGAATTTAGGGGCGGCAGTAACACTAGATTTAGGGTAAATGGGTGAATAGGTTGAAGTCAAATTTATAGAGGTCACCCAGAATTGAATAGTTAACGCGATACATCATGTTTCAAATTGCAGAATCGATGCAACGCGTCATGGTTTGCATTACAGAATCGATGTGATGCATTATGTTCACGTCGCTTCTCTAGAAGTAGCATTAAAAATTCAATCTAAGTGTTGCCTGCTTGCCAACCGATGCAGCGTGAGTCTTACCACGTTGATAGGACTGACATGATGTGTAAGAACCACGTCCGTTTAATGTAAATAGATTTAGAAAAAATTTACAAGTGTGGGCATGATGCACATCGATGTGACATATCAAGATAGCATCAATCCAGACTGGAATTTGCATCCAAAAAATTTTCTATGGATAAATTTCACATACTTTTCTTATGCTTTACCTTTTTCTCACCATGAATCACCTATTTACTTACTCAAAGGCCTATGTTCATCATCTTCTCATCTTCTCTTTCTCCACCAAATTTTTCATTTCTACACAACAATCAAAAACAACAAAATTATTTAAGTAAAAGTGGATTGCATCCCACCAAGCGCCTTATTTTTTGTCATGGCATGAGTCATATTTTTGTATTTTTGTTGTTCTTCAACTACTAAAAATTAAACTATCAATTACATTACATTTGTGGGTTGCCTCCCATACATCGTCTTATTTTACATCGTGGCACAACTTAGCTCAGTTCTACCCCTCAGCATAGGTGATGGACTCCTTGTGCTTATCCGAATGATCAACCCAATCATGTTTTACATATTGTCCATTCACCAGGAACTGCTCTGTATTGTTCTTATTCCACAACTCTACAGCTCCATGAGTTGTAATTCGCACCACCTCAAAAGGTCCAGACCATTTAGATTGCAATTTACCCGAGAACAACTTAAGTCTTGAATTGAACAATAAAAAAAGTTGTCTGGGTTCAAACACTCTCTCTTCAATTTGTTTATCATGAAATGTTTTTGTTTTCTCCTTATATAGCTTGGCATTTTCATAGGAATAACGTCGAAACTCATCAAGCTCATTCAACTGCAATAATCATTTCTCACCCGCAGCTTTTATCTCAAAATCCAACTTTTTGACGGCCCAAGACGCTTTATGTTCTAGCTCCACAGGAAGATGGCATGCTTTACCTCAAACCAAACAATTTGGAAACATCCCAATGGGCATTTTGTAAGCTGTTCTATAAGCCCAAAGTGCATCATCCAATTTCTTCTCCCAATCTTTCGCTGTCCATTCACTGTCTTATGTAGTATCTGCTTAATCTCTTGGTTTGGCATGTCAATTTGTCCACTAGTTTTGGGATGGTACGCAATAGAAACCTTGTGCCTAACACCATATTTAGCAAGAAGATTTTTGAACCAAGTGATGATAAAGTGCATACCTCCATCACTAATTATCGCTCTAGGTGTACCAAATCTGGAAAATATGTTCTTCCTCACAAATTTCAGCACCACCCCTGCATCATTAGTCGGACAGCTTCCACCCATTTATAGACGTAGTCAACCACTACAAGAATGTACAGATTGCCTTTTGAAGCTGGGAATAGTCCCATAAAATAGATCCCCCAATTATCAAAGACTTTGACTTCTAAAATATTATTGAGGGGCATCTCATAACGCCTAGGTATAGTTCCTAACCTTTGACATTGGTCACAATCCTTCACAAAATCAATTGCATCCCTAAACAATGTAGGCTAGAAAAAACCTGATTGCAGCACTTTCCTAGCAGTTCTCTCACCCCCATAATGTCCATCATAAATGGAAGAGTGACAATTTTCAAGCACCTTTGAAACTTCAGCCTTTGGAACACACCTATGAATAATTCTATCTAGGCCCTATTTAAAGAGATATAGTTCCTCCCAAATATAAGCACGAGAATCATAAAGCAATTTTTTCCTTTGTGGTGTGGTGGCATCAGGAGGATACACCACAGAAACTATCAAATTCACATATCATCATACCATGGGAATTCAACTGCATCTATAGACAACAACTTTTCATCAGGAAACTCTTCCTTAATGCTAAGAGAGTCATCAACCATATCGTTTTGACTTTCCAGTCGTGACAAGTGGTCAGCAACTTGATATTCAACTCCGTTCCAATCTCGAACCTCAAGATAAAATTCTTGTAGTAGCAAAATCCACCTAATCAGTTGAGGCTTTGAATCCTTCTTGTTCACAAGATGCTTAATGGTAGCGTGGTCAATATGAATAATGACCTTAGTGCTAACTAAGTAAGATCTAAACTTTTCAAATGGATACACCACTGCCTAAATTTCTTTTTCTGTAATCATATAATTAACTTGAGCCTTATTCAACACTTTCCTAGAATAGTAGATCAAGTAAAATACCTTATCTTTTCTCTGAACAAAAATTTCTCCCACAACAACGCCAGTAGCATTACACATCAGCTTAAATGGTAACTCCCAGTCTGGTGCAATCAGAATTAGTACTTTAATCAACTTCTTAGTTAGTTTTTCAAAATCTGCTTGGAAATCATCCTCGAAGTCAAACTTTGCCTCTTTCTCTAATAATTTGCACATGGGGCTTGCAATCTTTGAGAAATGTTTAATGAACCACCTATAGATACTTGCATGTCCTCAAAAGCTTAGCACCTTTTTGACTGTGACTGGATGTGGAAACTTTTCAATCCCTTCAACCTTTTTCTTATCTACTTCGAGTCCTTTGCATGACACTTTATGGCCTAGGACAATTTCTTCCTTAACCATGAAGTGGCACTTTCCCCAATTTAGCACTAAGTTTGTCTCTTCACATCGAGCTAAAACTTCGTTAAGATTCTGTAAGCAGTTTTCAAAAGAATTACCGTACATAGATAAATCATCCATGAATGACTCAACAAAGTCTTCAACCTTGTCGAAGAATATCGCCATCATACATCCCTGAAATATGGCAGGTGTATTGTATAGGTCGAAGAGCATGTATCTGAACATGTATGTACCATAGGGATAGGTGAAAGTAGTCTTCTCCTGGTCTTTCGATGCTATAATAATCTAATTATAGCCGGAGTACCCATCTAGAAAACAATAACACTCTTGTCCTGCCAATCTATCCAGCATTTGGTCAATGAAAAAAATAGGATAGTGATCCTTACGATTTGCTTCATTCAACATCCGATAGTTAATACAGATCTTCTAACCAATCACCATGTGTATGGGGATCAACTCATTATCATCATTAATTACCACAGTCATCCCTCCTTTCTTGGTACACAATGCACTAGACTTACCCATTTCCTATCAAAAATTGGTTAGACAATACCACTATCTAACCACTTAATCCCTTTTTTTTACCACCTCCTTTATCACAGGATTTAACCTTCTTTATTGCTGCACTCTCGGTCTGTAAACCTCTTCTATGTAGATGTTGTGCATGCAAAATACTGGATTGATTACTGTAATATTGGATATTTGCAAACCAATTGGCTTTTTTCTCCTCTTTAGGAATGGTATAGCTTCCTTTACCTACACATCTATTAATACCGTAGACAAAATAATAGGCAAATTATCTTGGTCACCAAGAAAAACATATTTTAAATCAGGATGTAGAACCTTAAGCTTCAAGTTAGTAGCTTCATCAACTAAGGCCTTGGGTGATGGAACATTGGCCTATTCAATGGCTCGACAGGCACTTTGCTCGTTGGAATTACTGCCAAATTCATAACCTAGACCAATTCTAATACTTCCACATCTCTATAAAGATCATGACCCATCAAAGCTCACTCTAATGGATCATCAGACAACAACAACTACCAATGCAAAACAAGGTCAATAACTAATATAGATGACAACTCCTCATATATAGCTGGCAGTTTTAGTGCCTTGTACATATCAAAGACTTATACTTTATCATGCGCTCACATTGTCATTTTCCAGGATGCTATATTAATAAGTGACTGTCCAGTTGCTAAGAAGGGTCATCCAAAAATAAATAGAACTATAGGATCAGCCTCAAAGTCAAGAATTACAAAATCCACTAAAAAGATTAATTATCCTACTTGCAGCAAAACATCCTCGATAATACTATCTGGTCTAGTGAGTGATCGATCTAGTAACTGCAAAATAATAGTAGTGGGTCTGGGACTCCCAAAACCCATCTTCCAATACCACGATATGGGCATAAGATTTATGCTATTTCCCAAGTCACATAATCCACGTGTACAAATGATCTCTCTAATGGTAATCTCCAAGGTGAAACTACCTGGATCCATAAGCTTTATGGGAAATTTATTTTGAATCTTGGATGTGCACTCTTGAGTAAGTGAAATTATAGTGTACTCGGTAAACTGGTTCTTATTTGCAACTATGACCTTCAAGTATTTTGCATATTTTGGCATACTCTGCAGAATGTCAACAAGAGGAAGATTCACTTGAACCTACTTCAAAAGATCTAAGAACTTCTTGTAACTCACTTCCGATTGATGCTTTCTTACCCTTTGAGGAAAAGGTAAGGGAAGAGTCTTCTTCTCCACATGAATTTCTTTATTTGCCACTTTTCCCTTGATTTCTTTCTCTGCATTGTCTTTAGAACCCTCATCATTAATTGTGGGACAAACTTGCTCCTGAACTATCTTCTTAGTTTGTAGCCCACTCCTTGTTGTAACCATATTTACCTACTTAGGATTTATATCTGTATCGCCAGGTAATGCTCCTTGAGGTGTAGTATTCTGTGCTCCAGCAATATGGCCCAGTTGCAACTCTATATTTCTCGTAAGCAATTGTTGACTCTTTAACTCAGCTGCAAACTATGCCTGTTGAGTGTTAATTTCTATTGTAAATTGTGTTTGTTAAGACATAAACTGCTTTATCAATTCATCTATATTGCTAGATTGAGTAGTCGCCTGAGTATTCTAAGATGGCTATGGATTTGGTTGCACTTATCCCTTGTACTGATCTATATTCTGCACCTGATTTCTACTCTATGAGAAATTGGGATGGTTTCTCCAGTTGGGATTATAAGAGTTACCAAAATTTTTTTATCCCTGCTGATTTACATTCTCCACATAGTTGACAAAATCTGAATTAGCCGTGCAAGCATCAGCTACAAGCTCACCACTTCTGCAAAACTCACACCAAGAATTCACCTGTTGGACTGCATTTATTGTGGCTGCTAGTTGTGTAACACCCAACTTTATGTTATTAAGCTGAGTAATCATATGATTTTGTATGGCTGCGATATGTGCCTATAATGCAGTGAACTAATCTACCTCCAATACCTCTGCAACCTTTTTAGGAGTACTTCTAAAGTCTGCATGTTAGTTAGGGTTCCCTTGTGAAATCCGATTTAGCAATGTGTACAATTCTTCGTATGTCTTTTCAAGGGCCTGTCCACCTGCTGCTGAATCTAAGAGAATCTTTGTGTCTGGCTCCAATCCTTATATGAAAGTATGCACAAGAACTTCATTGGATTGATGATGGTGAGGGCAATTTCTGAGCATAACCTTAAATCTCTCCCAATCTTGGTAGAGATTCTCTCCATCTTTCTGTCTAAAACTCAAGATTTCACTCCTCAAGTATGCCGTCTTCACAGATAGAAAGAATTGAATAAGAAACTTTCGAGCTAGATCTTCCCATGCAGTGATGAAGAGTGGTAGTTCAACATGTAACCACCTTTTAGCTTCCCCCATTAGGGAGAAGGAAAAGAGTGTCAACCTGACATAATCAAGATTCACCCCTCCAGGAATGTATGTTTCGCTGATTTACAAGAAGGTCTATATATGCTGTTGCGGATCTTCGTGTGAAAGGCCATGAAATTGCCTCACTGAATTCAGCAATTGCACCATATTCTGCTTTAATTCAAATCGACTTCCTGGTTCGGGCTTGAGAATATTTCTCGTCACATGGTTCCTGAGAAGGATTGCTATCTCACGAATAGGTCTAGTAGCTGGTTGAGAAGGAACAACTGGAATGACAAGAGGTGGAATATTTCTCGCATTTGCATCCACTAGTTCATTTCTTTGTTCAACCATTTATTGTCTTTGTTGAAAGATCATTTCTGGTTCTGCAAAAGTCTCTACCAACTCTTTATCTCTCACCAGTCCTGGATTCAGCAAAACCTGCAAAAATTCAGCCTCTAATATCAAGTTATTAACATGTAAACTTAATATCAAAAACCAAAAATGTAGCAAATTACCAGTAACGGCGCCAAAAACTTGTTGTAACTCAGATACACAAGCAAGTGCACGTGATCGTACAAATAATATAGTGATATAGACAATTAGATATCGTTCCCACAAGGACTAAGCAACTAGAAATTTAACCAACTTCTAGTTTTAGACAATGAGTATTTAGTATTGTAAAGTATCAATATGATTTTGAACTTGAGAATAAAAATATAAAGTAATTAATTATAAATAAAAGTTTATGACTAATGCAAAGCAAACAACGGTTGTAAACAATAATGATAAGAATTCCAGGGTTGAGGCTTTACAAACAATTATACAAATCTTTATTCTTATAGCAGTCTAATTGGATATCGGGTTGTTGGTTCGCAAGGTTTAAGCCATGATTCTTATCTCCCGACCTCAAATCTTCTATCTATTGAATATTGTAGCTAAAACTCCCATAAATATACAACAATTCTTCTAGATTCATTAAGTACTCTTGTTACAATTGAACCAAACAAGGCTTCTAGGTACATCCCTATCCTAGATGCTAATTCAAACCCCTTATTTCATAAAAGGGTAAGAACTTTGCTCCTTAAAAGAATATCAAAGAGTAATCATATTCTTGACCTCAACCCCAGAACAAGGGTATTTAGCCACTCATGTTTGAATAAAATATCAATAATAAGTAATTAACCATACCCAAAATTTGTCTATAGGAAAAGAAGTTCAAAAAAATAATAAGAACCATAAAAAGAAGAATTCTATGCTTTTCCACCACTGCTATACTTACCAAAAGTGTTTGTAATTGTGTTCACGTGTTCCTTTTATACTTGAGAAAATTTCACCTGAT
The DNA here is from genome assembly GCF_002878395.1 of Capsicum annuum. Lineage (NCBI taxonomy): Eukaryota > Viridiplantae > Streptophyta > Magnoliopsida > Solanales > Solanaceae > Capsicum > Capsicum annuum. The sequence continues at coordinate 103,766,196 of NC_061111.1, read as the reverse complement.
CTGAAAGCCTTGACATGATGCGTCGATAATCATATTAACACAGCCAATGCGTCGCACCAACGTCGCATTGATGCACTGCAATTTACCTTTAAAAATTGGTCTAAGTCAATTTCTTCACCACACGATGCAACATGCTTAAATCGCATTGTGTCACTGGAATTCGCTCCTCAAAATTTGGCTAAGTGTCAAAACTTTAACCATCGATGCGATGCGCTGACATCGCGTCAATGCACTGGAAGTTGTAAAAGAAGAATTTTATAAGGCACAGAACTTATGCATCGACGTGATGCGTTGACATCGCATCGATGTATTGGAAATTATTCTTCAAATTTTAGCCAAGTACACATATTGACAGTTAACTCGAGGGATTGAGATAGTGTCACGTCACTAGAATTTTTCTCCAGTTTCTTTCTTTCTTTTCGTCAATCCTCAGCTCTTTTTTTGCTTCTTACTCTCGTGTATCTCCATATGTTTTTGACTTTGATCCATATGGTCTTTCACATCTTCATGATGTGTATCCAATTTTCTTCCAAATGCATGGAAAATTTACCCTGTATCTCTAATCATATCGGTTACTCACGAAACATAATTTAACTCACAATTCAATATAATTAGCACAATTTTCATTCTCAAAACAAGTATAAATATGGGTAAATAGTAGTGTTTGGACATATAAATATGCCTAAGATCATGCTTATTACTAGAACATTAACTTGCTAGGTGTCAAGAGCTCTTTGATTACTGTCTATTCCTTATTCATCACAGTCTCTCTTTATAAGTCAACAACTTGTCATTATTCACTAAATAACAAATATCTAGCATCTAACTAAGATTCCCCACTAGACCATATTCGATAATTAACCAATATTTTTTCTAGCCATCATAATCCCACTAGTCACTATTCATCAAATGATCGCTATTTACCATTTATTCACTTTTCATCTATCAACTAACAAATTTATTAACTAGCATCACTAGTCTACTAATCTTCGTTTAATAACTAACAAACATTATAGACTTAGTCATCCATAGCAACTAAGCATCACCATCACTAAACCCATTATCACTTATATCTTTAATAAAATCATCATCACTATTATTAGCCATCAACTCCATAAGTCCTCTTGGTCACTATGGTTCACAAACCCATTAGTCACTATTAGCCACTTAGGGAATATCCACCTCTAATCACTTTTTCAACCTTAAATCAACATCTATTCCACTTCATACCTTAAATTATTAGGAGACTATAACTGACACCTCTAATATTAACATTGTACCCAACTACACAAGAGAATAAATAAACTTATAATTTCCATACATAGGTCTAGCTAGGTTTGAACCTATAGATGTACACATAGGCAAATCAATAATCATTCTCCGGCCTTGCCGATCATCATCATATCATGAGTATCCTTCAAACTTTCCAGGTATAAATATAACATCACAATATCCTCTGTTCGTATAGAGTATCATCATATCATCAAAATATCATTCGGCTACATTGGGTATCATTTGATCATAATATTATCATCTGGATGCATCGGTATCGTCATATAATCACAATATCTTCTTTTCACACCGAGTATCATCATACTATCATAATATCTTTTCTCTTTCCAAGGTATCAACCTTTCATGATAATAGCCTCCAAACTTTCTAGGTATTATTTTATCATCATAATACCCTCCTTCCTTATCGGGTATAAATATATCATTATAGTATCCTCCAGCCTTGCCGGGTATCAATATATCATCATAATATGTAAATTAATATCATTAATAAAGGGCAAACCCCATGTGGGATGAAGTAAATAACAAGCCCCACGAGGGCTAAAGTAATTAAGTATAAAGGAAAAGCGAAGAAGAGCATACCTCCATAATCCAATGTTTATCATCAATGTCATTTTATCAATAGATATGTGTATAAGTAACATGAATATTATAAACTATCATCGGGTTTCCCCCCAGAACTTATATCTTTAACCAACATCTTCATCCATCCTATATCGAAGAGATTTGTCTATAAATGTGTACAATAAGTGGTAAAAACATTAACATAATTAGTCTTATAAAGAGATATCCTGAGTACAAGCATAATTCTTAGAATATCTTTACATATAGTCAGTAAGCGTGCCTTCTATCACTATTAAAATCATCATTTAAAATATCGACAATAAGAAAAATTTCTAATATAATTATTAGCGTAATAATTAAGGATGATCATGACATAGGCAATGGCATAGTCGACGGCCCGTCCACTAGCCTAATCAATGGCTTACTCATTGATGTAGTCACGACTTAGTCAAGAGTATAATCTAGGACTCATTATTACATAATCAATAACCTAGTCATTTAGACCATGGGCCTAACCATAAGTGATATCATGAACAACTGCCTATCAATAGTATATTCAATGGCTTATCATTGCCCTAAAGATAAATTATCACTAGTATGAGCAATATCTAAAGCATGACATAATCTATAGGTTATTCATAACGTGGTCAAAACAATATTTTTTGGCTTAGGCCATATTATTGTCACGGGCTCATTCAATAGTGTATTCGTTAGCCCAAACAATAGTCAATAACAATAACATAATTATTAGCTTGACATAAGATTTATCCTATAAGACATATAAAAGGAATAATCACTTAGGCATTATTCTTAATGCCATTCCATATAACCAAAAAGTACCAAGAGTCATCAATATTGCCTCTAAAGGGCACTCTCTAGTCGATTACTAAGCGTAAGGGTTCAAGGGAACTAATCCTAAATCTTGCCTAATGGTGGGTCAACTATCCCGCTTCTAAATCCTCGAAATGCATTGTAAGTTAATTTCTACCCCAGACTAGGCTAAGGTATCTAAATAAAGTCTTAGATATAGCAAGCCACCATAAACCTTAATGTTAATATTCTGCTCAAGCACTTTTACTAAGGCAACCTCCTCTAGTATAAGAAACAAAGGGTAATTTAACTGTAAGAATGAGCAACTAGAGCATTTCACCTAATATTGAATAATCTAAGGTATTTTCATGCTAAACATGAGTAATGAAGTCTATTCCATCTAAAGATAAAGGGGAATAAGTTAAGCCTTTCAACTCTAAGATTCACATAGCCTTAATGGTCCAATTAACCCAATTGTTAGAACTCATCAAACCAACATTTAAAATAATCCCAACAATAAGATATCATAATTATATCATGACATAGATCAATCTAACTAGTAATAAACTTAGCCTATTTCAAATCTGATGAAAGTTCAATAGACGGCTAAACCTTCACTTTTCCCTTCAAGAGAAGCTTCTTTAAGAAGCCAAGCTATCAAAAAAACATTATACACTTTACTACAAAATATCGATACCCATATTGTACCATTGTTCCTCGGGTCCATGATAACGCTCAATTTACACGTCAATTTAGTGCAAGGCGGTCAACGTCAATATATTTACCCAACTTTGGAGTCCGGGTCGAATCCACAGGGAATAATGTGAGTGGCAATTGAACTAATTTAAAACTATAGCTACAAGTTGAATTCAAACAACTGTCATGAAAAGATAAAATGGGGGTTTTGGAGATTAGCAAATAATTTTTGGTCACCTTAGTTTCAGCTTGTAATCAAAAGTTTATGGAAAAACAAAAATTATGTTCACTAGGGATTTTGGTACTTGACAGATGCTACTAGTGGTTCAAGATTCTCATGGTGGGTAGGACAACAAGTTATCTTTATCGAAGTTAAGCTTAAATGTCTCTCGACCTACTTAGGCATTTAATTACCTAATCCTCTCGGACTTAGGGAATTTATATTCACTGCCCAGATTTTACCTCAGGTTAACCAACCTTGTTACAGCGCTGATTATTAAGCGAAAGTTTAGTGTTTCCAAGTCCCTGTTAATAAGTCACTTCCTACTATATTTGATTTATTTCTCAAGCAAATTAAAGAAGGTGTTATCTATTGTTTGCAACCAACAGACAGTAATTAAAACATCAGAATTATCAAGAAGTCCTATCACCTTTCGAATCTTGAACACTTAGCACCTTATCAAGACTTAACCCTGAATCCCATAATTCAAGTTAAAGGAATTTATCTACTTTTGATGTAATAATTGAAGCAACTTGATGAATTCATTCTTTGAAAGATAAACTTACCACAAGATGAATAGAAACAAGAGATTCTCTGATTAAATCACAAAGGAAATCCCAAAATAATGATTAAAATCTATTCAAAGTAATTGCTTTTTTAAACAAAAATAACAACTAGAGAGAGAAAATAACAAAAATATATGTCTCGAAACTCAGGTTCGGAACCCTTCAGAAAACCCTAAACAAGGCTTTAAATAGTTCACCATAATTATGAAAACAAAATATTAAAATTCAGAATTTCCTCGGATTAGGTGACGCCATTTGTGATAGCCTATCAGGAGGCTGATGACTTATCAGAAATATTGTCAACTTTCTTTATGATATTGCTACGTTCTACCTAACGCTGATGACAAACGGTTATGCCCTATTAGCTCCTTGATGACCTATCACAAATGTCTTCAAGGCTTTTCCTCAGCTTTCATGTTTTACCTTAGGCTGACGGCAATATTGATGACTTATCAGCACCTTAACGTCCTATCAAAAAATGTCATCTTAACTTTAAACTTAAACCAATTCTCTATCTACTACTGACGATGATGCTGATAGCTTATCATAGGACTGACGACTTATCAAAAATTTCATCGGCCACACTTCCCCTTTATTTACTTCAGATTTCAGGTCATTTTCTTCCATTCTTATTGGTTCTCTAGCATCTTAGCTTCTACTGCAAAATCAAACATAAAGGAATCAAAAATGACAAAAGTTGCTTAAGACTTTGCAATTATTCTTAGTTAAAAGCCTCAAATATGTTAGCATTTGTTCACACATCAATACCCTCAACTTAAGACAATTGCTTGTCCTAAAATAACTCGGCACAACTAATAGAATACAAAGCACATTTGGCAGTCAATCATCCATATCATCTCAAAACAATGTCACCATCTCCAAAGTCAGTTAATTTAAGTACAATGAAGAACACCAATGCTACACACAGGAATCAGGATATGGCATAAATTCAGCTATAAAAACCTAGCATAGACCAATATTACACTACCCAAACAAGTTAGTAACTAGCAATGTAACCAGTGTGCCCTCAAACAAAAGAAATACCCCTCATCTCATATCAGGAATTATATATGTAACCATGGGGACAATCAAAACACTCACTCTCAGAACGAAGTTCCAATCAGTGTATGTCAAGTACCATAGGCTTGCCCTTATTTTCATTACCCAGATCTTTAGATTGGTTAGCTAGGATCACTATAAGACTTCTCTTAGGCTTGTAATGTAGGTTAGGGGATGGTATGCTACTCGATGGTATTTAAAGTGACTAAGCCTCCTTGACACTACATTAGCTTTTTGGGGTTTCACTCATCAGCCTTTTTCACTCTTCTCTTTTATTGATCGCAATTATTTAGGATGGGCGTACTCTTTTCTCAATTATGTTTTTTTCACAACTTTTCTTTTCTTGCTTTTTTCTACTGCACTCAACTTTTTATTCTTTTCTTTTACTCTACCTTTCTTCTTACTCATTTTACATCACTCACCCCTATGATAGCCAACCTCAACTTAGGCCATTTGCCTAAGTCAAGGTATACAGTGTCCAAGGAGGACCAGGGCCAAAATAGGTACATTATGATATAAACTAGAAAAGTGACAGGTGTCATAAAAAGAAATAGTCTAATCAGGATCAAAGCAAGGATCAAGGGATATTCTACATACAAGGAAGGTTATTTAGGCTAAAAGTGAGCTAATATCAAAATGGCCTATGATCCTTTCCAAACCCCTATCCTTCAACCAAGGTAAGACTAACTGGGAAAGTTTTGGATTTCAAAATACAATGGGGAACTGTGTAGGATCTCACACGCACTTGGCATACAAGTATATCACAAGCTACTACTCATTCAGTTCATGTAGCTGTTTAGTAATGATTACTACATCACTAAAACTAATGCCATACAAAGATGCATAGTGGTCTCAATCTGATGCAATCCACATAGTTAAATACTTAGTCCATTGGAGAGGTGCTCAAAAATCACAAAAATATGTTAACTGTCTAAGGTACTTGTATTTTTCCTAGTCAACTACAATATTTTACAACAAATCACAATATGCCTAAACATACTGACTCTACTAGGAACAAGACTCAGGGGAAAAGAGGCACAACAACAAAAACACCAAGAAGAATCAACACCCACAAGTAGTCCCACCCTCAAGTAATAATCATACGTTGTCTACAATGCATCAAACCAAAACAAGAGTGTCAGAAACATACTTGTGGCACCAGGGGTGCAAAGATCTGACGTCAATCACATAATATAAATACAAACAACAAAATACCTTGGGTTGCCTCCCAAGCAGCGCCTAATTTAGTGTCGCGGTATGACATTATTCAGTCATTCTTTATCTCTCCCCTTAGATGATTTGAATTGTCATCCCATCTTTTGATCTTTAATCTTTTTAGGACTGTTTGAAAAAGGTGAGGGCATGATAAGGAATGTTCTATCATGCCTCTTTGAAGACTTAAATCGCTTGCCCAATTTTGCATCAAACTTTCGTGTGGGCTCATTAGGAAGCGGTGTGGATCTTAAAAAGCCACTAAATGTTCATCAATCTTTAGGCTTCTTGGATTTTACGATTGGGGTTATGGTATACCCTCTTGGAAATATAAACTCCAAAATGTAAAAATTTTCCTTCTCTTTTTCAAAATTCATCATTTTCTTGGGTGATTCAACTTTCATCACATCCACCAGGCATAATGTTGAAAAGTGGTTTGCATGAGGACTAAATCTTACTTTCGAAGTAGCATCCCTATTAGTATCTTTACCCCAAAATGGACTAGAGTCTTAAGGATTGTGCTTGATTTCTTCTTTTACCACTAGCACCATTTCCCCAATCTTGGCATCATCCCTCATGGTTGGTTCGGTTGGTTGTGAAATCTCCAAGGGTTGATCAATATCAATCTCATCATCAGTATAGGATTCTTGCTCCTCATATTCACACTCTTCAATTAGTCTAAATAATTCCATAGACAAGATATCATTAAAACATAATATAGAAGAGTGCCTTAGATAATTGACCTCGATATCTATCTCCCCTATCCTTTCTCTTTCATTGTTAAATGCCCTAATATATTGATGTATCTCACATATGATATTATTCGTTGTGTCCATACAATCCAACATTAGTAGAAGCATAGTTTCAATGCCACTCTTTCTGGTGCTTCATTCTTTTTTTTCTTGACCAAAAGACCTATCAAAATCATAAAAAGAAATAGAATTTAGGTTAGCACAATGGGAGGAGAGGGTATTTGGGAAATCACTCCAATGTCCATCTTGACCACCACATACAGAAAAATCATACTCCCGATAGGATGGAGATGGTCCACACATCTCTCTCCGGGGAATATATCTACAGTCTTGCCAAAAATGAGGTCCATCACATTATGGACATGGATCATCAAGATAAGATTTCCAACCACCAAGATCATGTTAATTCCATGATGCCATAGTAGTAAGTAAACTAAAATAAAAATCTACCTAGCACAAGAAATAAAAGTAAACTAAATACAAATATTTACAAGTTTGAATTCAAAAGAGTAGGCTAAAATTCCAAACCAACTCAATACGCCAAATTGTTCCCCGGCAACGGCGCCATTTTTGTTAACGATTAACTTACACATTAATTTAGTGCAAGACAATCATCGTCAATATATTTATCCAACTTTGGAGTTGGGGTCAAATCCACAGGGAACAATGTGAGTGGTGATTAAAATAGTTTGAAACTAAAGCTACAAGTTAAATTCAAACAACTGATATGAAAAGATAAAATGGGGGTATTTGGTCACTTTAGTTTCAGTGTTTGTAATAAAGTGTTTATGGAAAACCAGAATTATGTTCACTATGGGTTTTGGTACTTGACAGATGCTAATAGTGATTCAAGATTCTCACGATACGTAGGAACAAAAAGTAATCTTTATCGAAGTTATGCTTAAATGTCTCTCAACCTACTTAAACATTTAATTACCTAATCCTCTCGGACTTAAGGAATTTATATTAACTGCCCAGATTTTACCTCAGGCTAACAAACCTTGTTAAAACGCAGATTATTAAATGGAAGTTTAGTATTTTCAAGTCCCTATTGATAATTCACTTCCCACTATATTTGATTTCTTCCCCAAGCAAATCAAAGCAGGTGTTATCTATCATTTGCAACCAACAGACAGTAATTAAAACATCAGAATTATCAAGGAGTCCTACCATCTTTTGAATCTTGATCACTCAACACCTTATCAAGACTTACCCCTAGATCCCATAATTCAGGTTAAATGAATTTAGCTGCTCATGATGAAATAATCGAAGAGACTAGATGAATTCATGCTTTGAAAGATAAAATTACCACAAAATCAATAATAACTAGTAAATCTCAGATTAGATCACAATAGAAAATCCTAAAATAATGATTAAATCCTCTTCAAAATAATTGCTTTTTTAAGCCAAGAAGTTTGAGAGAGAAAATATCAAAGTATTGTGTCTTAAAACTCAAGGGTCGAAACCCTTCAGAAAACCCTAAACAAGGCTTTAAATAGTTCACCCTAATTATGGAAACAAAATAATAAAATTCAAAAATTCCTCGAATTAAGTGACGCTATTTTTGATAGCCTATCAGGAGGTTGACGACTTGTCACAAATGTCATCCGCTTCCTTTATGCTTTTGGTACTTGCTGCCTAATGCTGATGATAAACGGTGATGCTCTATTAGCTCCTTGATGACTTATCATAATTGTCGTCAAGTCTCTGCTTCAGTTCTCATGTACTGCCTTAGGCTAACGATATTCTTGACGGCTTATCAGCTCCTGGATGACCTATCATAAAATGTCGTCAAAACTTTCAACTTAGGCAAATTCTCTATCTATGGCTGACGATGAAGCTGATAGCTTATCATAGGGCTGACGACTTATCACAAATGTCGTCAACCATACTTTGCCTCTATTTACTTCAGATTTCAGTTCATTTGTTTCCATTCTTTTTGGTTCTATAACAAATTAGCTTCTTCTGCAAAATCAAACATAAAAGAATCAAAAACGACAAAAGTTGCTTAAGACTTCACAATTATTCTTAGTTAAAAGCCTCAAATATGTTAGCATTAGTTCACACATCAGTCTAAAAATGACATCAAAAACCCCAAGTGTGTTAGGCTTATGCAAAACTAATTTTTGAGGTAAACCCAAAGTTTATACATCATCAAGGAATCATAAACCTCAACGAATAGGTGAAAAATAAGCATATTTGGGATAAATAAAGACCTTAAGATACTTGGGGTTTTGGTCAAGAATTCAAGAAATTCAGGCATGAAAATAAAGGATACATACCTTTAATTCGATGTAAATCACAAAAATATATTTTCATCAATCTCCAAAGATTTACTTTGAGTTCAACATACCATAATAGGGTTTGTTGTTCTCTCAAAAAAGAGAAAAGTGCTCAAAATGCGGCCTAAAATTCCTTTAAATACCCTTCCAAGGAAAAGAGATGTCGCGATTACCATCCATGGACCATGATCCTGGTAGGAAGATTGCCATTCAAGCTTTTGCGATTGTGGCATCCTCGCCTTGCACCAGGTATCAACTAAAACTTTGAAGAAATTCATAGTTTGGCCAATGCTTTGGGATTCATTAGGAATTCAATAGAGGGAAATGAACTCTGTAACCACACTAATTTCGATGTTCTAGATGCGCTGGTGAAGTTGGATTTTTCATCCGAGGTTGTTTCAACAAAATATGAGTCCCACACCTAAATTTCCAATTTTTCAACTTTCCCACCAATAGGTCGAAATGAGTTCGGGTGAATTGGGACTCCACCAAGCCAATAATCATTATTCTAGAGCTGCTGGCAGTTAAAAGTTCCTTCCAGAATTATTTCACAGATGTTTTTCTCGATGGCCATTTGAAACCAGTGAAGACGTCTAAATGGGAAATTGACTCTAAAAACCAAATAAATTGCCCGGCAATGAGTTAGCTTTTTCATCAAGTCATAAATGACTTAGGACAGCTATAGAAAAGATTTAACAATGAAAATAACTTGGAAATATGAAAAGTGACTAGAAAGGTCATTACAATATCCACTACTAAAAGGAACTTTCGTCCCCTAAAATTAAAGATGAGGAAATACTGAATGTCTCAAATAAGTTGGTATACTGGGCCTACATATCGCTCTCGATCTCCCAAGTGGCCTCCTCCGCTAGGTGGTGCCTCCACTGAACCTTAATTATAGTAATATTCCTAGTACGCAATTGTCTCACATCACTAGCCAAAATAAGCATAGGCTACTCCACAAAGGTCAAATAGTAATCCCACTAAAGTAGGTCCCATCTAAGTACATGAGAAGTATCAAGTTAAATAGTTGCAACATAGCGACTTGGAAAACTGAATGAACAACAGCAATGTATGGAGGTAAAGCTAACTCATAAGTTGCCTCACCAACTATGTGGAGAATCTTAAAATGAATATATCAAGGACTGAGCTTACCCTTCCTCCCATATTTCATCACACCCGTCATGGGCGATACACAAAGGAATACATAATCACCAACTACAAATTTTAAGGCATGAAGCCAACAATCTGCATAGGCCTTCTTTCTACTCTGAGTTACTTTCAATGTATCCTGAATCATCCTTACTCTATCCAATAACTCCAAAAGCATATTTGCACCACAGGGTCTATCCCCTGAAACCTTAAATTTTTCGACCGAAGAATGAAATCTCCAACCATGTAAATCCTCAAATCCATCAAAGAAAACACGACAACACCCCAAAGCTAAGAATTCAGCTTATTAAGCTCGGCAGAAGTCATACAATAAGGTTCCATAATAATAGTTTAGGTGCTAGACTCGAGGTGAATCAAAACTCAATCTCACGAATAGAGGGAATACCATACAAGTCGATAGGGAACACATAAAAAAATTAAAACAATAATAATAGAGTCAAGCGATGAACTCTCAATAGTAGCATCATAATATAAGCGAGATAAGACTCTCAAGCACTAGCGATTAGCCTCTTAGCATGAACATAAGATATATTCCCTATTGGCCTATGGCTAACTACTCCCTGCCATATGATTAGTGGTACATCGGGAATGGCTAAGGTAATCGTCTTGGCAATATAATCCATGACCACATGATATTGAGATAATCAGTCCAAGGCTAGAATCACATCAAATCCAGCATATAAAAAATAATAAGATTAGCATAAGTATCAACATCATTGATAGTCTCAACACATGATCTTAATACTCAATCCACTACTAAAGAATCACCCACGAGAGTAGATACACACAATGTCATAGATAATAAATCACTAAGAAACTCTAATCGTAGTGCATAAAAAGTAGATATATAAGAATAAATAGATCTCAAATCAAACAAATCAAGGGCTAATTTGTGGCATATCAAAATCACACTTGTAAATAAATTATTCGATGTCTAATCCTCGGGTATAGCAGGTACTGCGTACAACTGACCACACTTGTTACTTGGTTGGGCACTTGACCGAGCTCCTGTTCTGCCTATTTTAGAACTCCCTTGAGTACCATAAGAACTACCCCTATGACCGTGAAAATCACCTCTACCCAAGGGATAAACTATTCAAATTAAGGTAGCAACCTGAGCTGAAAACCATCGCCCCACTATTAAGGCTATCCCGCGAATAATGACCAAGAAGTCAATATGTAAAATAAGAAATATGAGTAGAACTAGAACTAATAAATTTAGCTGACTTAGAATGACCACCACGTCTAGATAGACCAGAAAATAAACCCTTCAAAAACTGATCATTGCCCTTACTAGGGTGAACTCTAGCACTTGACTGACCCCATAGTAATTTGAGGGGCTGCTAGAATAGGTCGACGAGGATGATTTTGAGGTTGGATGGATGGACGCAAAGGATACCTACTCTGAGAAGACATGCGAATAGAAAACCTCAACTCTTTAATAAAGTAACAAACCATCTCAGACTCTGCAATTATCATGGAGCCTGACTCCAATCTAGAGAACTAATCTCTCAATTGAACATTGGGGTTTCAAGGTAAATACTTCTCCAAGAACATCTTAAAGAACTGAGTCCATGACAAAGAAAAAAATCCAGTTGGTCTAGAATCCACAAAACCTCTCCACAAAAAAAGAGTAGACAAATTCAACTAAAATATGGTGTAATCTGTTATAAACCTTAGGGGTTTCTCCACAAAGTGAGGTACCCGATCTGTCAGAATCAATCACAAACAATCAAATAATAGATTGCAAGAAAACTAAATGTAGTGTAGAAAGTATGAATGCACAAGAATTTTACATGGAAATCCAGGTAGGAAAAAACCACAGCTTTCCCTCATAAGCACCAAAGAAATACACTATAATCAACCTCCTAATTACAATCTTGATTTAGGCCTACCTTTAGGATCCTTGTTCTAGTAGCAACTCTACTACAAGCTCATCTTGGTAACTCTACCAAGGATTCTCTCTACAATGATTAGCTCTAATCAGTGTTAAACTTAGGCATCTCTACAAAAGCACTCTCTTCTTTAAACAAAAACACTACTCTTACATCATGAGTAGTTCATTTAAAGTTTAGTACTCAAGAACACTCACTCACTCTTTAAGCAAATCACAAAGATAAGAATATGAGTTGTTCTTGAGCAGTCTTGAAAAATGGGCTTTTTACTGCCTTTCTTCACACTTTATATTTGTGCAAAAGACTCATTTAATGTAGAGACATCTCTCTATTTTTATACCTAATTGATGAGTATGGCTTGAAAGATCATTAGACCAGTTGTCCTAATCAATAGAAATATTGCTTGCAAGTTTGTTACACAGGCAAACAAAACATTACAGACCACGCATGCCAGTTGTACTGTATCTTACATATCTAGGGACCTGGTCCCTTGTAGTTTAGCTGCTCATCATCAAAACTGCGTATAACAATTTTTCTCCTTTTTGATGATGACAAACTAAACCATACAATATGAGCATCAGTGCTTATTCATCACATTTAATTAGTGTGATTATCACCTAAAGAAGCATGTTCCCCCTATTATCATACTACTTCCTCCATCATGCAACATAGGGACCTAGAACCTTATTGTCATTTATAGCATGAAATACAATTACTTCCCTTGTCATTATTCCTTATAATTCATACTTGGCACATCACTTCCTTCCCACTTATTATCGACATTCAACATGTCACATACTTTCCCCTATGAATATGTCATTCAAATCTGTAACTTAATTTACAGAGAACCTGGTATCTCCCTACTACATGAACTTAGTATTCCCTTTTTTGGCATCATGGAAAATTTAGAATAGTATACCTAAAGTAAATTAAGCATAAATTACGTAACTACTGTCCATTGGGGAACATTAACCTGAATAATAGCTTTGCAATTTAAAGATAACAAATGTAACATAAAGAAAAGATTCATTTATAAGTAGGGTAAGTATCAAAGCGGTGTGTATATTAAATATTAAAAAAAATCCACAAGAATTAGGAAGGAATATAAGTAAAGGACTGGAAAGAGTTTGAAAGAGTCGGAAAAGGTTTTTGTTGAGATGCCTTATCTCTACATTTAACCTTAGGACCTCATCTATTAGGATTGATCTCTTATTCGTCAGTTCAATATTCTTAGCTTTAAGCATGTTAGTGTCATATGGGCTTTCTTTGGAGAGATACTGAATTTTCTCTTGAAGCTTGCTAATTTCTTCATCCTTGCTAGTTGACTTGACCTTTGGTTTCTCTATTTCCTTAATTATCTCCCTTTGATAAATGCTACCTGGTTTTACAAACTTAGTTTTGACAAGGGTTTTTTCATGCCAAACATTTAAACCGCAGATCCTTGAGTTCTAGAATTATAGAAGAAATGCATCTCTAGAACTACTAAATAAATAAACCCTGATGGAGCTTAGGCTTGTGCCTAGCCTACCGCTGGTTGTAGCAGAAAAGCCTCTAGTCAGGTGTAGGAATAGGTTTAGGAAAGGTTTCCTATCCTAGCCTCTAGATGGGGACATGTCTCGATATTATCCATGACCTTTAGGTCATTCATATTGAATAATAGGTGTAGATTCACTGGGCTAGGTTTTTTTGACCCTTATCTCATGTAGTAGTAGCATGTATCGTAGATTTCTATATAAGAGTAGGTTAAGAGAATATTCGACAAACCAACTCAGGCTCTTGGAATGATATGAGAGAAAGAAGTAGACTTCTAAAAATGTACCATAGCCTCCCGAAGATAGGAAACCGATGTCAATGTTCCAATCCACATGACTCTGCTAGATACTTGCTCTTGTACCAACAATACTGGTGTAACATAGGCTATGATACCAATTTATTACACCTAAGATAAAGGGGAACGAGTCAAGCCTTTCAAATCAAAGATTCACATCGCCTAAATGGTCCAACTAACCCAAATCTTGCATCTCATAAATCGACCACTTAAAACCTATCCTAATCTTAAAAGATATCACAATTACACTATGACATAACTCAATTTAATAAGGGATAAACCTAGCTTGAATCAAATCCAACGAATGCTCAACAATCTGCTAAACTTTCCCTTTTCTTTTCTGAGAAGCTTCTTCAAGGTGACAAGCTATCAAAAACACATTCTACACATCATTACAAATAAATCAATATCCATATTGCACCATTGTGCTTTGGATCCAGAACCAACACCAAAAACTCTAAGTGGGTCTCACATACATAAAACACATTTCCTAGTTCAACACAAAGTTCATACACCATCCAAGAATCATAACCCTTAAGGAATAGGTGAAAACTATGCATATTTGAGCTAAAATCAATCGCTCATACTATTTGGGGTTTTGGTCAAGAATTTAAGAAATTCAAGCATGAAAATGACAGATTCACACCTTTAATCCAATGTTAATCATGAAAATATATGTTAATAAATCTTTCATGACACTCTCAAGAATCAATTTGAGTTTATCATACCATTCTGGGGTTTCATGGTCAATAGAAAAAGAGAAAAGTGATCAAAACACGACCTAAAAGACCTTTAAATACCCTTTATAGGGAAAGAGATGTCACGATATCCCTACATGGTGTATGATTGTGGTAGGGTGATCACCATTCAAGCTTGTGAAATCGCAACATCCTTACCATGCACCAGGCATCAGCTGAAACTTAGAAAAAATTTCAAGTTTTGGCCAATGCTTTGAGATTCATTTGGAAACTAATATAGGCATATGATCTGTGTAACCACAATAATTTCAATGTTTCAAATGCATTGGAAATGTTGGGTTTTTCAACCTAGGTTATTTCGACCAAATATGTGTCGTACGCCTGAATTTCCAATTTTTCAACTTTCCGACCAATAGGTAAAAATGAGCTCGGGTGAATTGAGTACCAAACCAAAGGTATACCTAGCCTATAATAAATATTTTAAAGCTTCCGGCATAGTTAAAATTTTCATTCGAGATTGTTTTACTAATGTTTTTACCCGATGGTCATTTGGAACCAACGAAGACTTCTAAACTGAGAATTGACTCTAAAAAAATAAACTGCCTGGTAATCAAGATATCAATTCTAGAAAGTTATAAATAACTTGGGGAAACTATGAAAAATCTCTAACGATTAAAATAAGTAGGAAATATGGAAAATGGCTGGAAGGGTCATTCTAACTACGATGATAATATGTTGATACCTGGCAAGGCCGGTGAACAAGTTGATGATATGACGATACCCAACAAGGTTAGAGGAAATGATAATGATATAGATACCCTAGAAGGCCGTAGGACATTGTGATGATGATATTGATACCAGACAAGGATGGTAGATGATTTTGTTGGTACCCAACAAGGATGGAGAATGATTAGATTGACGTGCCTATATGTACATCTACCAGTTTGAGTCCATCTAGCCCTATTTATGAAAATTACATTATTATATATATACATATATGTAATTTGGACATGCTTTTAAGACCCTTACAATTTTGATCATTTTATTTTTGACCTTCCCAGGATCATAATATCGATATTTTACTTGAATTTTGTTTAGAAATGTTAAAAGGGTAATTTAATTTTTTTTTTGAATTTTTTTAAAGGGTTCGGGGTAATTGTTAAACTTTAAGGTAGTGAGCCTGTAGTTATCTCTATGTCACGGAGGCTACCCTCTGCGATATTAGTGTGTCACGGAGGATTGTCTCCTTGGGTCTCCATGATATTAGCATGCCATACCAAGGAGAAGTTTTCATAAGTTTGTTTTTATTCACTTAGGAGAAAGGGCTTTTCCATTTTTTCATAACTTTAAAACATAAAATAATTTGATTCCCATCTGTTTTCAAAGATCAAATCCCCTTATTTCACTCTAAGAAATAAAGCCTAAGAACATTCAAGGGTTTCACTGTGCATTCATCATCTGAACGCCAAACTTTAAATTCTCATCATTCATCATTCAAGGGTTATGTATCTCACCATGGAAGGTAGGGTCCCGAGGGGAACAATTCAGAAAACCACATTTGTTGGCATGGGGGTCTTTATAACCATGAGCATGGGTAACACTATATATTTACATTTTTGAATGGTTAGAGCCTGGGTTGATTTTTCCCTTCTTTTAATTTCTCCCCTACACCTTATGTTGGCTAAATTCTGAACATATAAAAAGATAAAATAGAATAATCATAAACCAAATACATCAGAATGGTGTCATCCCCAATACATTCCAATACCAATACCAATGCCAAGGCTAACACCAATACCGACACCGACTATACCCATAATGGCCACACAAAGCCTTTATTCAAAAGTAAAATAATATCCGATCGAGACATGCGCCTGACCATAGCCAAAACCAATGTCCAAGAAATAACAAAAGTATGTGAAGAAATCCATAGTATGAAATGGAACCTTCTGGAGTATGGAAGCTCACCACTTCAATCTAATATAAGCTATCCCAAATCTAGTTACTGAGTAGGAGGAGTAGAATGACTAGTTCCTGCATCGCATTAGGATACAATGCCTGAAGATAGGTTAACGAGTGAACGCTAACATGTACTTAGGAATAAGGATAAAACAATGCCAATATTAAAACCAAGTAAATATCCAAATGTACTCACATTCATACATATATATACATATATACCATATTGTGAAATGGAATCGGGTTTAGCATGCATCTAAAACCTTTAACCTAGGATCGTGTAGCTTGGCCGTCCTAAAACTGCCCATGGTCTATATAGATTAAACTACCCTGCTGGAAGGGCCATGACACATGTTAGTCACACGATCAGGAGAAAAACCTGAGATGACTAGTACATCTCCAAATATATAAGTGTGACATGATGCACAAGGTCACCAAGACCCACCCCCCATCGACAAACGTGAGTTTTTAGTTTTTGTCCCCCGAAACCACCACCTTTCATAGATTTGCTAATACATCAACCTTTAATCCCATATTAAAACCATACACACAAAACCAACCAATTTCCAAGGAGTCTTATTTATTAGGCAATAATCGTTGGTATCATCATACCAACACTAGAGCTTGCAAGTCTATCCATTGATGCCATACCAAAGCCATTAAACTAATTTGAATACAACGTTTCCATTTAGACCTATACCATGTCGATGAAGGCCTCACAAATCTATTTAAAAGCATTTCAACCCATTTAGTCTCCATTACCATTTTATACAATGGAATATTTTCAATGAAAGTTCAACTATGTAACAAAACCATTCTCACTGGTATTTTATCAAAAATATTGAGGGAATATAGTTTCCAAAGACAAAACCAAGTACCAATTGACCATTCTCATGCAAACACAAGTCCAAACCATAATTCTAACATTAAAAGCATAAGTAGAAATATGGGAAACAATTATCTAACCCTTAGTAACTAAAACCCCCAACACATATTTCAAAACCCAAACAATACAACAATAAAACCAAGAAAACCATCCATGAAAACATGATTTAAGTTTGAATTAACAATTAAAGAGGAGTAGCATGCCTTAGATAACAAAAAAAAAAAGAGAGAAACCACTTCTTAGAGCCTTAATTGATTGTTTAAAGAAAACCTTTACCCTTTTTCTTGAATAATTTGCTTGAGAGAGATTTGAAAGTGTTTAAAGTGTTTTTGTTTGAGAATAATAGGGTAAATGAAGTCCCAATAGTGTTCTAAGTCGTGGGGTCAAAAGAAGTTATAATAGGAAATGTCTAGAATACCCTCAACTTAATTTGTAAAAATTCCTACAGATGGGTACGATTTGCTCCCAATTGTCCCCAACCCTTTCTGAAATCACCGCCAAAAGTAAGATGAAATCTGTATGCAACAATCAGAGATGATAGAAACAGGTATCCCATGCAACTTTACAATCACTTAGAGACACAACCTTGCATAATCCTCAGCTGAGAAATTAGTCCTCACTAGCAAAAAGTGATCGGACTTTCTCATCCTATACATGATGACCCAAATTAAATCAAATTAATTCTGAGATCGAGGAAGATCGGTAACAAAATCCATGTTGATCACATCCCACTTCCATTTAGGAAGTTCAATTTCTTGATATAATATCCAGCCTCATATGCTCAACTTTCACTTGTTGGCACACCATGTACTTGGCTAAAAAGTTAGACACATCCCTCTTTATATTATTCAACCAATACATCTCCTTGAGGTCATGATACATTTTCATCGAACCAGGGTAAAAAACATAGCGCGACTGGCCTTGGTCAAGATCCTCTCTCACAAACCATCTATATCAGGAACACATAATATCCCTTGGTATCGTAATGTACCATCACCACTAATATCGAAGGCCATCACCTTCTGCCTACTTATATAGAGACTCAACAACTAAATTAGCTTTACCTGGGTGGTAGTGAAGACTCATGCCATAATTCTTGAGAAGGTCAAGCCATCTCCTTTGTATTAGATTTTGAGTAAAGACATACTGTAAACTCTTATGATCAAAAAATATATCCACATGCAACCCATATAAGTAGTGATGCAAGATTTTTCAATATAATCACCACATCTAGCAATTCCAAATCATGAGTTAGATAGTTCCTCTCTTGCACTTTCAACTACCTGGATGAATAAGTTGTCACCTTCCTATGCTACAAGTCCCACACGGGATGCATCATAGTAAACTATTGACCTATTTATGCCTTCAAGCAAAGTTAAAATCGAAGCCGAAGTTAGATTATCCTTCAGCTTTGCAAAACTATCCTCACACATATCCGACCATAAGAACATTACTTTCTTCTGAGTCAACTTAGTCAAAGGGGAAGCTACAGTAGAAAAACTTTCCACAAACCTCCTATAGAATCTAGCTAAACCCAAGAAAATCTGAATATCAGAGTGAGTCGTGGGTCTAAGCTACTTTTTCACCACTGCAACCTTCTGAGCATCCACCATGATCCCTTTACTACAAATGATATGACCCAAAAAAATGACATCATTCAACCAAAAGTCATACTTTGAGAACTTAGCATACAATTGCTACTCCTTCAAGGTCTGCAACACAATACAGAGGTGACTGGTATGATCCACCCCGCTCTTAGAATACACCAAGATTTCATCAATGAAAAAAATGATAAACATGTCTAGAAACTGACGGAAGATCCTATTCATCTAATCCATGAATGTTGTAGGGGCATTAGCCAAACCAAACAACATCACCAAGAATTCAAAATGCCCATACTAGGTACAAAAGGTAGTCTCTAGGATATCCACCTCCCTAATATTAAGCTAATGATACCTGGATCAAAGATCAATTTTGGAGAAAAACTTAGAACCTTGCAATTGATAAAAAAATCATCTATCCTTAGAAGAGGATACTTATTCTTTACCGTCACCATATAAAACTATCGATAATCAATGCACATCCAAAGGAAACCATCTTTTTTATGCACAGACAACACCAGTGCCCCTATGGGGTCACACTTGGATGGATTAAATTCTTTTTTAAAAGATCCTTGAGTTGCTCCTTAATCTCCATATACAGCCCTAGAACCATTATATATGGGGGAATAAAATTAGATAGGTTTCCTGAACCAAATTAATCCCAAACTCAATCTCGCTATTAGGAGGAACACCAGAAAGGTCATTAGGGAAGACCTCAAGAAATTCATTTACCATCGGGTCGAATGCAAAGAAGGACCCTCTGAGTTAGAATCTTTACCTAGACTAGATGGTAGAGACACCCCTTGGAGATTAACCTTCGAGTTCTAATATAAGATATGTACTCTCCCTTAGGAGCTAGGCAACCACCCTCCTACTCAACAAATGGATCACTAAAAAATTTAAAGACCTTACGGGTCCGACAATCTAAAGATGCATACCACGAGTGTAACCAATACATCCCCAATATGACATCAAAATCCACCATATCTAATTAAGACTGATCCACCATAGTATTTTTACTACTAACATATACCACATACCCCCTATAGATTTTCTAGCAGTCATAGAGTCACCTACAAAGGTAGAATAAAAGAAAGGTCTGAAATAACCTCGGGACCAAAACCAAAAAGCACAGCCACAAATGGGGTCACATAAGAGAAAATGGATGCCAAATCAAGTAAATAGTACACATCACATGAAAAGAGTTTCAACATACCGATAACGATATTAGGCAATGCCTCGGATTCCTATCAGTTTGTGAGAGCATATAGACGGTTCCAACTAGTGTCCAAACTAGATGGTGCACCCTTTAGTGGTGAAGCTGATGATGAACCAATTGGAATCTTGGTCATCCCTGAAGTAACCTTGGACACCGAATAAATCTTAATCATGTGCCCTAGCTGACCATAACTGAAGTACTTATCCCTTTCTTCTTCACATAAACTCGGATGCAATCTACCATAGAACCTGCAGGAGGATATCATAGAGCTGACTAAGCCCCACTAGATGAGATTTTGCATCATGTGCCCTAAATTTGTTGCCACCTTGGAAATGCCTATTACCCGATAGCTTTAGATATGGATCACTAGTCATCGAGAAACCTAATCCTTTTACCCTGCCTCCTCCTATGTCAGCCTGCTTTTTCTTTTCTTTCTTCACTTGCAGTACAACCAACCTGGATATATCCATGTCCTTGATCAATAAGCCAGGCTTATCTCTAATATCAAATCTCTTAAAGACCTGATAGTGAAATTTCTCATTCTAGCTTGTATAATAGAAACCATCTTCGGAGCATACTAAGGTAGAAATAAACAAAAGTCTGAAATAACTTCAAGACCAAAACCAAAAGGCAAAACCATAAATAGGGTCACATAAGAGAGAGTGGACACAAAATTAAATAAATAGTAAACATCACAAGATAAGAGTTTCAATATACCAGTAACGACATCAGGCGATGCCTCGAACATCAAAAAAGTCTGAAATAACCTCTAGACCAAAACCAAAAGTCTCCAATATCCCTGCAACTTTTTAAGGAGTACTCCTCGAGTCTGCATGCCAGTCAGGGTTCCCTCGTGAAATCCAATTCTGCAGTGTGTGCAATTCTTCATACGCCTTCTCAAGAGCCTGCCCACCTGATGCTGAATCATAGAGAATCTTCATGTTTGGATCCAATCCTTCTATGAAAGTATGCACAAAAGCATCATTGGATTGATGATGGTGAGGGAAATTTCTGAGCATACCCTTAAATCTCTTCAATTCTTGGTAGAGTTTCTCTCTATCTTTCTATCTAAAACTCAAGATCTCACTCCTAAAGCATGCCGTCTTCCTAGATAGAAAGAATTGAATAAGAAACATCCGAGCTAGATCTTCCCATGTAGCGATGGAGAGTGGTGGTTCAACATGTAACCACCTTTTTGCTTCCACCATAAGAGAGAAGGGAAAGAGTGTCAACCTAATATAATCAGGATTCACCACTTCAAGAATATATGGATCACTGATTTCCAAGAAGGTCTATATATCCTACTGTGGATCTACGTGTGAAAGGCCATGAATTTGCCTCACTGAATTCAGCAATTGCACCATATTCTTCTTCAATTCAAATCGACCTCCTGGTTCGGGCTTGAAAATACTGCTCATCACATGGTTCGTGAGTAGGATTGCCAAATCACAAATAGGTCTAGTAGCTGGTTGAGAATGCACAATTGGAATGACAAGAGGTGGAATATTTTTGGCATTGGGATCAGCCACTTCATTTCTTTGTTCAGCCATTCTTCGCCTTTGTATAAAGATCTGTTCTGGTTCTGCAAAAGGCTCTACCAACTCTTTATCTCTCGGCAGTCCTAGATTAAGATAAACCTGCAAAAATTCAACCACTAAGATTAAGTCGTTAATACTTAAACTTAATATAAAAAATAAAAAATTCAGCAAATTACTAATTATATTAGTGTCTCCGACTACGGCGCCAAATACTAGTTGTGACTCAGACGCTCATGCAAGTGAGTATTTAGACAATCAGATATCGTTCCCACGAGGACTAAACAACTAGAAATTTAACCAACTTTTAGTTTTAGACAATGAGTATTTGGTGTTGTAAAGTATCAATATGATTTTGAACTTGAGAATAAAAATATAAAGTAATTAATTAGAAATAAAAGTTATGACTAATACAAAGCAAACAACGGTTGCAAACAATAATGATAAGAATTCCAAGGTTGAGGCATTACAAATAATCATACAAATCTCTATTCTTATAGCAGTCTAATTGTATATCGGGTTGTTGGTTCATAAGGTTTAAGCCATGATTTTTGTCTCCCGACCTCAAATCTTCTATCTACTGAATATTGTAGCTACAACTCCCTCAAAGATACAATAATTCTTCTAGCTTCATTAAGTATTTTTCTTGCAATTGAATCAATCAAGGCCTCCAGGTATATCCTATCCTAGATGCTAATTCAAACCCCTTATTTCATAGAAGAGTAAGAACCTTGCTCCTTAATTTCCTCATTCTAATCTACAAGTCTCCTCCCGAATTCACATGGAAACATAAATTTATTCTAATGCGGGCCAAGCATTATAATAGTAAACTCAAGAAATAGAGAACAACACAGATGATAATCCAAAAATAAACTACTACAAAGAATATCAAAAAGTAATCATGTTCTTGACCTCAAACCTAGAACAAGGGTATTTAGCCACTCATGTTTGAATAAAACATCAAAAATAAGTAATTAATCATACCTAAAATTCATATTTAGGTAAAGAAGCTCAAAAAATATAATAAGAACCCTAAAAGGAAGAATTCTATGCTTTTTCACTGCTGCTATAATTGCCAAAAGTGTTTGGAATTGTTCTCATGTGTTCCTTTTATACTAGAGAAAATTTCACCTGATCTAAAGCCTTGATGCGATGCGTCAATAATCACGTCAACACAGCCAATGTATCACATCAACATTGCATTGATGCACTGGAATTTTCCTTTGAAAGTCAGACTAAGTGAAGTTCTTCACCACACAATACGACACGTTGACATCGCGTTGTGTCACTTGAATTTGCTCCTCAAAATTTGGATAAGTGTCAAAACTTTAAGAATCGACTTGATGCGCTGACATCACATGAATGCACTGAAAGTTGCAAAAGAATAATTTTCTGAGTTACAGAACTTATGCATCGACGCGATGCGTTGACATCGCGTCGATGCACTAAAAATTTTTCTTCAAATTTTGGCTAAGGCACACATTTTGCCAGTTAACGCGACGTGTTGAGATAGAGTTGTATCACTAGAATTTTTCTCAGTTTCTTTCATTCTTTTCGTCAATTCTCAGCTCTTTTCTTTTCTTCTTACTCTATTATATCTCCGTATATTTTTTACTTTGATCCACATTGTCTTTCACATCTTCATGATGTGTATCCAATTTTCTTCCAAATCCAGGGAAAATTTACCCAATATCTTTAATCATATCGGTTAGCCACGAAACACAATTTAACTCACAATTAAATAAAATTAGCAGTATTTTTATTCTCAAAAAAAGTCCAAATAAGGGTAAATAGTAGTATTTGGAGATATAAATACGCCCAAGATCACCACCCCACACTTAAAACCTTGTTCGTACTAGCTGAGAATTTGCATCATGTGCCCTGAATTTGTTGCCACCTTGGAAATGCCTATCACCCGATAGATTTTGGTGTGGATCACTAGTCGTCGATTAAGGCCCAGAGTTTTCCCAGGTTCTTCTTGGGCCACTTTCTCCCATCACTGCCACTCTGCTATTGGCCACTACCCTGTATAAGAAACCTAATCCTTTTACCCTGCCTCTCCCTATCTCAGCCTGCTTTTTCTTCTCTTTCTTCACTTGTGTATGTACACAACCAGCCTGGATATATCCATGTCCTTGATCAATAAGCCAGGCTTATCTCTAATATCAAATCTCTTGAAGACCTGATAGTGAAACTTTTCATTCTAGCCTGTTTAATAGAAACCATCTTCGGAGTATACTAAGGTAGAAATAAAAAAAAGTCTGAAATAACCTTGAGACCAAAACCAAAAGGCGAAACCATAAATAGGGTCACATAAGAGAGAGTGGACAAAAAAAAATAAATAGTAAACATCACAAGAAAAGAGTTTCAACATACCAGTAACGACATCAGGCGATACCTTGGACTCCTGTCGGGTTTTGAGAACAAATAGATGGTTCTAACTAGCGTCGAAAATAAATGGTGCACCCTTTGGTATTGGAGCTGATGATAAATCAACTGAAATCTTGGTCATTCCAGAAGAAACCTTGGCTATCGGACAATTCTGAATTATATGCCCTGGCTGAACATAGTTGAAGCACTTATCCCTTTCTTCTTCACAAAAACTCTGATGCAATCTACCATATAACCTACAAGAAAGATATGATGGAACTGACTAAGCCCACTAGCCTGAGATTTGGCACCATGTTCCCCGAAGATCTCTTCACCTTAGAAACGCATATCACCCGATAGCTTTGGATATGGATCTAGTCATCGATTAAAACCCAGAGTTTCCCCATTTCTTCTTGGGCTACTTGCTCTATCACTGCCATTTGGCTGTTGGCCACCACCATGCATAGAAAACCTAATCTTTTTAACCTACCTCCCTCCATTTCAGCTTGTTTTTTCTTCTTTTCCTCCACGTACTGCATGTACATAACCAACCTTGATATATCCAAATCCTTGATCAATAATCTAGGCTTAT
>NC_061111.1:103710760-103737987 GCF_002878395.1 Capsicum annuum | reverse complement strand
AAAAATCTGGTAAGCAGCCCACCAAACCCATATCTTCGACACCCTAAGAATCAGGCCTTCCTCATCGCCGAAAAAATAATGGTACCTACATTCACATCCACGTCATCATGCATCCAAGCATAAATAAGACAGACCCTAGAAAGGGTCATCTCCATTATATGTTTCCTATGAACAAGATAGGCATAGATGATTTTGTCCCATAGATATGCCTCCCTATTCATATGAGCAAATAAAAGTGATACATACGTACTTCCCTCTTTGTGGAGAATCCACCTTGCCATAGATCTAGTGCTATACAGGAGATGACGAATATACTGATATGGTGGCTCAATGATCATTGTCTTCAGTGGTTCTAGATCCGCGAATGGTGCACCTAACAACTCATTAACAGTATTTGCAGTGAAAGTTATCATATGACCTTGTACCTCGAACTCAAAATCTTTCGGGTTCTAATTCGCGTAGAATTCTTGAACTAAGCTTAAGTTCCATGCACCCAGCTGCTCAAAGAGAAAATTCATGTGGTGGGACTCTATCTTTCTCACCCTAGATGGATATTCTTTCATCTAGCTAGTCCTATTAATAAATTGGTCAGCTAAATGTTTTGACTCTTTATGTTGAGAGTACCACTTTATTCCTTTTGCTACCACAACCTTAGTTCTAAACTTTGTTTTACCCCTTGGAATATGTGGGGATGGAGACACCCTATCAGCTTCAAGGATCCTCTTTTGCCAGGGTTCAGATGGTCCAGCTGTACTTTTCCCTATGATTCTTTGTTGGTGGCTATTCGACATTGTACCTATTAAATATAACAATCCACAAACATATAAAACAAGCACCTTCAAATCTAGCCACCACTAAGTGTGAAATTTACCCCACACTTCATTTCCATCATACATTGAACATCATCATACTCATATTCTTCAAATTTCACCATGATTAAGAAAATCAACTCATTTATTTAGAAACTAAGTCACTTTGAAAGTGTAATTCATCACTTTAACAAGAACATAAACAATCTAATCTTGACATAGCTTATAGTAATTCATGCAATTATACTACAAGAACTCAGAGCAGTCAAAACAATTTCAATAGTCTACCACCAAAGATTTACAAGTCATAGAGCTCAAATAAAACCTTCAACCTACAAAATTATTGTCGCTTTTTCACTTAAACATGCCATTTATCATCTCAAGTCCACAAATCAAAATAAGTTCATGCCCTTCATCACTAACTACTTACCATCCTAATCATTATTGACCATATAAAATAACTTTGAGTAAATAAAGGGTACAAGACTTACCTTTGAATTATTGAAGAGAAAATGAAGGATCAATTATGCACCACAAAAATAAAAATTGATTTTCAATTTGAGGGAATTTAGGGGCGGCGGCGGCGCTAGGTTTAGGGTAAATAGGTGAATAGGTTAAAGTCAAATTTATACAGGTCACCCAGAATCAAACAATTAATGCGACGCGTCATGTTTCACATTGAAGAATTGATGCGATGTGTCATGTTTTGCATTGCAGAATTGACGCAACGCATCATGAATCGAATTGCAGAATCGACCTGACGAATCATGTTCGTGTGGCTTCTCTGGAAGTAACATTAAAAATTCAGTCTAATAGTTGCCTGCTTGCCAACCGATGCGGCGGGAGGCTTACCGCATTGATAGGACTGATGCGATGCATCAAAATTACGTCGGTTTACTGAATATAGCCTTAGAAAAATTTTCCAAGTGTGGGCATGATGCACATCAATGCAACGCATCAAAATAGTATAGGTCCACTGGAATTCACATCCAAAATTTTTTCTAAGGATAAATTTCCCATACTTTTATGCATCTTTTCTTACCCTTTACCTTTTCCCCACCCTAAATCACCTATTTAATTACTCAAAGGCCCATGTTCATCATTTTCTCATTTTCTCTTTCTCTACTAATTTTTTTGTTTCCCCACATCAATCAAAAACAATAAAATTATTTAAGTAAAAGTGGGTTGCCTCCCACCAAACGCCTTATTTTTGGTCTTGGCATGAACCATCTTATTGTATTTTTTTTGGGTTCTTCAACTACTTAAAATTAAACTACATATTACATTATATTTGTGAATTTCCTCCCATACATCGACATATTTTACGTTTGTGGCACAACTTAGCTTAGTTCTACCTCTCAGCAAAGGTGATGGACTCCCTACACTTATCCAGATGATCAGCTCAATAATGTTTTACACGCTGTCCATTCACCAGGAACTACTCCGTATTCTCTTTATTCACAACTCTACAGCTCCATGAGGTGTTATTCACACAACCTCAAAAGGTGAAGACCATTTAGAACGCAATTAACTCAGGAACAACTTAAGTCTTGAATTGAGCATTAAAACAAGTTGTCCGGGTTCAAACACTCTCTCTTCAATTTGTCTATCATTCCACCTTTTGGTCTTATCCTTATATAGCTTGGAATTTGCATAGGCATAAAGCCTAAACTCATTAAGCTCATTCAGCTGCAATAATCGTTTCTCATCCACGGCTTTTATCTCAAATTCAACTTTTTCACGACCCAATACACTTGATGTT
The DNA here is from genome assembly GCF_002878395.1 of Capsicum annuum. Classification (NCBI taxonomy): domain Eukaryota; kingdom Viridiplantae; phylum Streptophyta; class Magnoliopsida; order Solanales; family Solanaceae; genus Capsicum; species Capsicum annuum. The sequence continues at coordinate 103,735,416 of NC_061111.1, read as the reverse complement.
CTAGCTCCATAAGAAGATGGCATGCTTTACCATAAACCAAAAGATATGGATACATCCCAATGGGCGTCTTGTAAGCTATTCTATAAGCCCAAAGTGCGTCATCCAACTTCTCCAACCAATCTTTTCGTTATTCATTATAGTTTTCTGTAGTATCTGCTTAATCTCCTGGTTTGGCACCTCAACTTGTCCACTAGTTTTAGGATGGTACGCAGTAGCAACCTTGTGCCTAACACCATATCTAGCAAGAAGATTTTTGAACCAAGTGTTGATAAAGTGCGTACCTCCATCACTAATGATCGCTCTAAGTGTACCAAATCCAGAAAATATGTTCATTTTCACAAATTTCAGCACCACCCTTGCATCATTAGTCGGACTCGCCACAACTTCCATCTATTTAGAGATGTAGTCAACCGCTACAAGAATGTATAGATAGCCTTTTGAAGGTAGGAATGGTCCCATGAAATAGATTCCCCAAATATCAAAGACTTTGACTTCTAAAATATCATTGAGGGGCATCTCATGATGCCTAGATATAGTTCCTAACCTTTGACATTGGTCACAATTATTCACAAAAGCAATTGCATCCCTAAATAACATAGGCCAGAAAAAACCTAATTACAACACTTTCCTAGGAGTTCTCTAACCCCCATGATGTCCACCATAAGGAGATGAGTTATAATTTTCTAGCACCTTTGAAACTTCACCCTCTAGAATACACCATGAATAACTCCATCTGGGCCCTGTTTAAAGAGATATGGTTTGTCCTAAATATAAGAACGAGAATCATGAAGCAATATCTTCCTTTGTTGTGTGGTGGCATCAGGAAGATACACCTCACAAGTTATTAAATTCATAATATCAGCATATTATGAGACTCAACTAAATCTATAGACAATAACTTTTCATCTGGAAACTCTTCCTTAATGCTAAGAGAGTCATCAACAATATGGTTTTGACTTTCGATTCGTGGCAAGTGGTTAGCAACTTGATTTTTAGCTCCCTTCCAATCTCGAACCTCAAGATTAAATTCTTGTAGTAGCAAAATCAACCTAATTAGTCGAGGATTTGCATCCTTCTTATTCATAAAATACTTAATGGCAGTGTGGTCACTGTGAACAATGACCTTAGTGCCAACTATGTATGATATAAACTTGTCGAATACATACACCACTACCAAAATTTCTTTCTCTGTAACTGTATAATTAACTTGATCATCATTCAATACTTTTCTAGATTAGTAGATCGAGTGAAATACCTTATCTCTTTTTTGACCCTAAACTACTCCTACAACAATGCGATTAGGATAACACATCAGCTCAAATGGTAACTTCTAGTCTGGTGCAATCTGAATAGGTGCTTTAATCAACTTCTTCTTCAGTTTATCAAAAGCTGCTTGGAAATCATCTCCAAACTCAAACTTTTTCTCTTTCTCCAATAATTTGCATATGGGGCTTGCAATCTGTGAGAAATCTTTAATGAACCGCCTATAGAAACATGCATGTCCTAGAAAGCTTCGCACTCCTTTGGCTGTGACTGGATATGGAAAGTTTTCAATCACTTCAACCATCTCCTTAACTACTTTGAGTCATCTACATGATGCTTTATGGCCTATGAAAATTCCTTCCTTAACTATGAAGTGGAAATTTTCCTAATTTAGCACCAAGTTTGTCTCTTCACATCAAGCTAGAACTCTGTCAAGATTTTGCAAGCACTTTTCAAAAGAATTATCGTACATAGAGAAATCATCTATGAATACCTCAATAAAGTCTTCAACCATGTCAAAGAATATCGCTATCATGAAATGTAGCAGGTTCATTACATAGGCTGAAGGGCATGCATCTGAACATGTAAGTGCCATAGAGACAGGTGAAAGTAGTCTTCTCCTGGTCTTTCGATGCCACAATAATCTGATTGTAGCTAGAGTAGCAATCTAGAAACCAATAAAATTTTTGTCTTGCCAATCTATCTGGTAATTGGTCAATGAAAGAAATAGGATAGTGTTCTTTACGAGTCGCTTCATTCAACATCCGATAGTTAATACAAATCCTCACACCAATCACCATATGTGTGGGGATCAACTCATTATCATCATTAGTTTCCACAGTCATCCCTCTTTTTTGGGTACACAATGCACTCGACTCACCTATTATCTATCAAAAATTGGGTAGGCAATACCACTATCTAACCAGTTGATCACTTTTTTTACCACCTCCTTCATCATAGGATTCAATCTTCTTTGTTGATGCACTCTCAGTCTATAACCCTCTTTTATGTAGATGTTGTGTATGTAAAATGCTGGATTGATTTTTGTAATATCGGACATTTGCCAACCAATTGCCTTTCTTATCCTCTTTAGGACTGCTATAGCTTTCTTTACCTGAACATCTGTTAATAATGTAGACAAAATAATAGGCAAAGTATCGTGATTACCAAGAAAAACATATTGTAAATGAAGAGGTAGAACCTTTAGCTCCAAGTTAGGAGCTTCATTAACTGAAGCCTTTGGTGATGAACCGATTGGACTATTCAATAGCTCGACAGACATTTTATTCATCGTAATCACTACCAAATTCATAACCTGGACCAATTCCAATACTTCCATATCTCCATAATGATCATGACCCATCAAAGCTCTCTCTAATGGATCATCAGACAACAACTACAGCCAATCTAAAACAAGGTCAATAATCGATATAGATGACAACTCCTCATATAGAGCTGGCAGTTTTAGTGCCTTGTACACATCAAAGACTTCTACTTTATCATGCGCTCGCATTGTCATTTTCCCAGCTTCTACATCAATTAGTGACTGTCCAGTTACTAAGAAGGGTTGTCCCAAAATAAATAGAACTACTGGAATCAGCCTCAAAGTTAAGAATTACAAAATCAACTGAAAAGATTAATATCCTACTTGCACCAAAACATCCTCGATAATACTATCTGGCCTAGCAAGTGATCGATCTGCCAACTGTAAAATAATAGTAGTGGGTTTGGGACTCCTAAGACCCATCTTTCGGTACCGTGATGTTGTCATAAGATGTATGCTAGCTCCTAAGTCACATAATCAAGGTGCACAAATGGTCTGTCCAATGGTAATATGCAAGGTGAAACTCTCTGGATCCTTAATCTTTGTAGGCAATTTATTTTGAATCTTGGATGTGCACTCTTGAGTAAGTGCAACCGTAGCATACTTGGTCAATCAGTTCTAATTTGAAACTATGTCCTTCAAGTATTTTTCATATTTTTGGTACACTCTGCAGAATGTCAACCAGAGGAAGATTCACTTGAACCTGCTTCAGAAGATCTAAGAACTTTTAGTAATTCACTTCCTCTTGATGCTTCCTTGCCCTTTGAGGAAAAGGTAAGGGAAGAGTCTTCTTCTCCACATGAATTTCTTCACTTGCCACTTCTTCCTTAATTTCTTTCTCTGCATTGTCTTTACCACCCTCATTATTAATTATGGGACTAACCTGCTCCTGAACTGTCTTCTTAGTTTGCAGCCCACTCCTTGTTGTAACCGTATTTACCTGCTTGCTATTTGTATCTATATTGCTAGGTAATGCTCCTTGAGGTCTTGTATTCTATATTCCTGTAATTTGGACCAATTACATCTCTAAATTTCTCGTAAGCAATTGTTGACTCTTTAACTCAGCTGCAAACTATGCTTGTTGAGTCTTAATTTTTATTGTAAATTGTATTTGTTGAGACATAAACTGCTTTATCAATTCCACTATATTGCTATATTAAGTAGTCGCCTGAGTATTCTGAGATGGCTATGGATTTGGTTGCACTTGTCCCTTGTATTGATTTGTATTCTACACCTGAATTCCACCCCATGAGAAATTGGGATGGTTCCTCCAGTTGGGATTATAAGAGTTACTAAAATTTGTTGTCCCTGCCTATTTGCATTCCCCATATAGTTGATAAAATCTTAATTAGCCATGCAAGCATCAGCTAGAAGTTCACCACTTCCGCAAACCACACACTAAGAATTTACCTGTTGGACTGCATTCACTGTGGCTGCTAGTTGTGTAACACCAACTTTAAGTTATTAAGATGAGTAATCATATGATTTTTCATGGGTGCGATCTGTGCCTGTAATGCAGTGAACAGATCTACCTCTAATATCCCTGCAACTTTTTAAGGAGTACTCCACGAGTCTGCATGCCAGTCAGGGTTCCCTCGTGAAATCCAATTCTGCAGTGTGTACAATTCTTCATACACCTTCTTAAGAGCCTGCCCACCTGATGCTGAATCCAGGAGAATCTTTATGTTTGGATCCAATCCTTCTATGAAAGTATGCATATCATTGGATTGATGATGGTGAGGGAAATTTCTGAGCATACCCTTAAATCTCTCCCAATCTTGGTAGAGTTTCTCTCTGTCTTTCTAACTAAAATTCAAGATCTCACTCCTCAAGCATGTCATCTTCCTAGATGGAAAGAATTGAATAAGAAACTTTCGAGCTAGATCTTCCCATGTAGTGATGGAGAGTGGTGGTTCAGCATGTAACCACCTTTTTGCTTCCCCCATTAGAGAGAAGGGAAAGAGTATCAACCTGATATAATCAGGATTCACCCATTCAGGAATGTATGGATCACTGATTTCCAAGAATTTCTATATATCCTGCTGCGGATCTTCGTGTGAAAGTCCATGAATTTGCCTCACTGAATTCAACAATTGCACTATATCCTTCTTCAATTCAAATAGACCTCCTAGTTCGGGCTTGAGAATACTGCTCATCATATGGTTCATGAGTAGGATTACCACCTCACGAATAGGTCTAGTAGCTGGTTGAGAAGGAACGATTGGAATGAGAAAAGGTGGAATATTTTTGGCATTGGGATCAGCCACTTCATTTCTTTGTTCAGCCATTCTTCGCCTTTGTATAAATATCTGTTCTGGTTCTGTAAAAGGCTCTACCAACTCTTTATCTCTCGGCAGTCCTGGATTGAGATAAACCTGCAAAAACTCAACCACTAAGATCAAGTCGTTAACACTTAAACTAAATATAAAAAACAAAAAATTCAGCAAATTACTAATTATATTAGTGTCTCCGGCTATGGCGCCAAATACTAGTTGTGACTCAGACGCTCATGCAAGTGAGTATTTAGACAATCAGATATCGTTCCCACGAGGACTAAGCAACTAGAAATTTAACCAACTTTTAGTTTTAGACAATGAGTATTTAGTGTTGTAAAGTATCAATATGATTTTGAACTTGAGAATAAAAATATAAAGTAATTAATTAGAAATAAAAGTTATGACTAGTTCAAAGCAAACAACGCTTGCAAACAATAATGATAAGAATTCCAGGGTTGAGGCTTTACAAATAATCATATAAATCTCTATTCTTATAGCAGTCTAATTGCATATCGGGTTGTTGGTTCATAAGGTTTAAGCCATGATTTTTGTCTCCTGACCTCAAATCTTCTTTCTACTGAATATTGTAGCTACAACTACCGAAAAAATACAACAATTCTTCTAGATTCGTTAAGTACTTTTCTTGCAATTGAACCAATCAAGGCCTCTAGGTATATCCCTATCCTAGATGCTAATTCAAAACCATTATTTCATAGAAGAGGAAGAACCTTGCTCCTTAATTTCCTCGTTCTAATCTACGATTCTCCTCCCGAATTCACATAGAAATATAAATTTATTCTAATGGTGGCCAAGCATTATAATAGTAAGCCCAAGAAATAGAGAACAATCCAAAAATAAACTACTATAAAGAATAATATCAAAAAGTAATCATGTTCTTGACCTTAAACCTAGAACAAGGGTATTTAGCCACTTATGTTTGAATAAAACATCAAAAATAAGTCATTAATCATACCTAAAATTCATCTTTAGGTAAAGAAGCTCAAAAAATATAATAAGAACCCTAAAAGGAAGAATTCTATCCTTTTCCACTGCTGCTATAATTGCCAAAAGTTTTTGGAATTGTTCTCACGTGTTCCTTTTATACTAGAGAAAATTTCACCTGATCTAAAGCCTTGATGCGATGCGTCAATAATCACGTCAACACAGCCAACGTATCGCATCAACATCACATTGATGCACTGGAATTTACCTTTAAAAGTCAGACTAAGTCAAGTTCTTCACCACACAATACGACACGTTGACATCGTGTTGTGTCACTTGAATTTGCTCTTCAAAATTTGGCTAAGTGTCAAAACTTTAAGCATCGACGCGATGCACTGACATCACATCGATGCACTGAAAGTTGCAAAAGAATAATTTTCTGAGTTTCAGAAGTTCTGCATCGATGCAATGCCTTAACATTGCATCGATGCACAAAAAATTATTCTTCAAATTTTGGCTAAGGCACAGTTAAGGCGACGTTTTGAGAGAGTTACGTCACTAGAATTTTTCTCAGTTTCCTTCATTCTTTTCATCAATTCTCAGTTTTTTTCTTTTCTTCTTACTCTTTTGTATCTCCATATATTTTTGACTTTGATCCACATTGTCTTTCACATCTTTATGATGTGTATCCAATTTTCTTCCAAATCCAGGGAAAATTTACCTTGTATCTCTAATCACATCGGTTAGCCACGAAACACAATTTAACTCAGAATTGAATAAAATTAGCACAATTTTTATTCTCAAAACAAGTCCAAATATGGGTAAATAGTAGTATTTGGACATATAAATACGCCTCATGCTTATTAATAGAACATTAACTTTCTAGGCGTAATGAGCTCTTGGTTTATTATCTGTCCCCTATTCATTACACAATATCTCTTCATAAGTCAACAGCTTGTCATTATTCACTAAATAACAAATATCTAGTATCTAATTAAGATTCACCATTAGACCATAATTGATAATTAACCAATATTTTTTCTAGCCATCACAATCCCACTAGTCACTATTCATTAGATGATCACTATTACCATTTATTAAATATTCATCTATCAACTAACATCTTTATTAACTTGCATCACTAGTCCACTAATCTTCATTTAATAACTAACAAATATTATAGACCTAGTCATCTATAGGAACTAAGCATCTCTATGACTAAACCCATTATCACTAATATCTATAATAAAATCATCATCACTATTATTAGACATCAATTCCCTAAATCCTTTTGGTCACTATGGTTCACAAACCTAATAATCACTATTAGCCACTTAAGGAATATCCACCTCTAATCACTTTTTCAACCTTAAATCAACATCTATTCCACTTCATACCCTAAATCATTAGGAGAATATAACTGACACCTCTAATATTAAAATTATGCCCAACTACACAAGAGAATAAATAAACTTATAATTTTCGTACATAGGGATAGCTAGGTTTGAACCTATAGATGTACACATAGGCAAATCAATAATCATCCTTTAACCTTTCTGAGCATCATCATATCGTCAGAGTATCCTTCGAACTTGCCAGGTATCAATATAGCATCACAATATCCTCTGGCCATATAGGGTATCATCATATAATCACAATATCATTTGGCCATACTTGGTATTATTTGATCATACCAATATCATCCGGCCGCACCGGTATCTTTAATAATCACAGTATCATCCGGTCACACCGAGTATCATCATATTATCACAATATCCTTTCCCCTTCTGGGTATTAACATTTCATCATAGTAGTCCCCAAACTTTTTAGGTATTATTTTATCGTCATAATATCCTCCATCCTTATCGGGAATCAATATATCATTATAGTATCCTCCATCCTTATCGGGTATCAATATATCATCATAATATATAAATTAATATCATTAATAAAGGGTAAGCCCCACAGGGATGAAGTAAATAACAAGCCCCATGAGGGCTAAATTATAAGTATTGTTGTGACAATAAAACATAACGCATCAACGCATGCCAACATTATTGTGCATAACAAGTAATAAATATTTGAATAACAATATGACTTAAGGCATCAATGCATGCCAATATTGCCGTAGATAAGAATTAGACTGATCAAAATGGCAACGTATCATATGCATACACACAAACATTCATAAGTACTAATTTGGTGCCCATACTCCAAATGGTCCACAAAGTAAAGAACTCATCACAACATCATCCCATACCACCGGAGAGCACACCCAAGAGAAACATAAGGGAATCAACTAAACAAAATATCCACACTTCCTCCTTATAACATAGTTTTCCATAATTTCTATCAAAATCAGCCATTTTGCAACATTCATACTCAACATCAATAATCATAACTGAATAACATATACCAATATTCTTAAAACCATAACCATGCCATCATATAGGCAACTATATCATCAATACTCCATATTCACTCATTATTAGCTGGCGAATGCTTTGTTGCGACTCAGATGCACACGCAAGTGTACGTGATTGTACAAATAATATAGTGACTTAGACAATTAGATATCGTTTCCACGAGGACTAAGAAACTAGAAATTTAACCAACTTTTAGATTTAGACAATGAGTATTTAGTGTTGTAAAGTATCAAGATGATTTTGAACTTGATAGTAAAAATATAAAATAATTAATTAGAAATAAAAGGTTATGACTAATGCAAAGCAAGTAACGGTTGTAAACAATAATGATAAGAATTCCAGGGCTGAGACTTTCCAAACAATCATACAAATCTCCGTTCTTATAGAAGTCTAATTGGATATCGGGTTGTTGGTTTGCCAGGTTTAAGCTACGATTTTTGTCTTCCGACCTTAAATCTTCTATCTATTGAATATTGTAGCCACAACTCCCGCAGAGATACAACAATTTTGCTAGATTCATTAAGTACTCTTCTTGCAATTGAACCAAACAAGGCTTCTATGTATATCCGTATCCTAGATGCTAATTCAAACCCCTTATTTCATAAAGGGTAAAAACCTTGCTCATTAATTTCCTCATTCTAATATACGATTCTCCTCCCAAATTCACATGGAAAGATAAATTTATTCTATTGGCGGCCAATCATTAAAACATTATGTTCAAGAAATTGAGAACAACACAGATGATAATCCAAAAAGAAAGTACTATGCTTTTTCGCTGCTGCTATACTTGCCAAAAGTATTAGGAATTGTCCTTATGTGTTCCTTTTATACTTAAGAAAATTTCACCAGATCTAAAGGCTTGACACAACGCGTCGATAATCGCATTAATACAGCCAACGCATCGCGTCGACATCACATTGATGCACTGGAATTTACCTTTAAAAATTAGAGTAAGTCAAGTTATTCACCATACGATGTGAAGCGTTCACATTGCGTCGTGTCACTGGAATTTTCTTCTCAAAATTTGGCTAAGTGTCAAAACTTTAAACATCAATGCGATGCGCTGACATCGCATCGATGCACTGGAAATTACAAAAGAAGAATGTTCTAAGGCACAAAACTTATGCATCGACGTGTCGCGTTGACATCTCATCGATAAACTAGAAATTGTTCTTCAAATTTTGGCTAAGGCACACATATTGCCAGTCGACGCGATGCATTGAGATTGCGTCGCATTACTGGAATTTTTCTCCTGTTCCTTTCTTTCTTTTCATCAATCTTCAGCTCTTTTCTTTTCTCTTTACTCTCGTACATATCCATATGTTTTTGACTTTGATCCATATATTCATTCGCATCTTCATAACGTGTATCTAATTTTCTTTCAAATCCATGAAAAATTTACCCTATATCTCTAATCACATCGGTTAGCCGCAAAACACAATTTTTCTCACAATTTAATATAATTAGCATAATTTATATTCTCAAAACCAGTCCAAACATGGGTAAATAGCAGTGTTTAGACATATAAATATGCCCAAGATCACCGCCCCACACTTAAAACCTTGTTCGTCCTCAAACAACTTCAAGCAGCACCATCATCAAACTTTCAAATCACAACCTAAGAGTTATAATAGTGTTGGGCACATGAACACTTTATTTGACACTTCGTCGTCCCAACAATGACATTCAATTCATTGACAACTTAATAAAAGCACGCAATCAAGTAACTACATAAGTAATCCAAACTTTCATCCGCATGCACCCACACAACAAGAAAGTTTTCCCTATATCTATCATAATTTAACAATCTTAATCAGGCAGGAAATATGAAAATTCAATCACTCACTCTCAACAAATGACTCTAATGTTACAGGTCATGAACAATAGGCTTTCCCTTAGTGTATTACTCCACTAATAGTCGGATGCTTAAATGTAGGATCAACTAGGTCTTTTTATTATTGTAATCCAGGCTAAGGGACGGGTAGGAACTATTTGGGAAATAGTGACTAATCTCTCTAGGCACTTAAATACATAACCACCTTACTTCAAAATCACATTTTTGTCAACCCAACTTTACATTTCATTATATTTTCATATCCCTTATTTCACCCCAATTTTTCTATGCACATTAACAGCACTACGGTAGGAGTATTTTTCTTTTTTACATCTCAATTCAGTTTTCAGATTTCTTCATACCCCAATTCTCGTTATGCACCACTATAGTAGCCACCCTCATCCTAAGAAATTTGCCTTAGTGGAAGTGCACATTGTCCTTAACAGACCAATGCCAAAACAGGTTCATTGTAACACCAAAATTGGGTATCAAAAACTGAAATTTTCATCACATTTTTCCTAACTCCTAACCGTCATAATTAAATGCACCACGAACACTTCTCAGGGGCTTCACTTTCACCTCTTTCCTTCTTAATATTTCTATTCCCTCTTATTCCATCATCTGTATCAAAGCGCTTAGGAAATAAGTATCGAATTAAGGTCTATCAAAGAAAGGATTTGGCTACGGATGAGGCTACGAAAGAAATCAGGTTATTGTCTCAACGGGGCTAACTAAGGTCATGCATAAGGGTAGGTAAGTATAGTCTTTACAATTCAGTTAACAAAGAAATGCCCAAATCACTTCCTATAGGTAACACCTTTTATTTATCTTTGTAAACACACCAGGAAAGTTCTAGTCATTCCTATACATGTAGAATATACAAAAATAGTCACTCACTCCATGCATGCTAAGAATCAAGTCGGATACTTACGGTTTACGATATTGCACTTTATCAAATTCAACATTAAGCCAATCAAATCAAACTACACTTATTGAGATTTAACATCTAAAAATATCTCTTTTTTTCAACACAATTTTTCAAATATAAAAAAATCTTTCCCAACACATAGCATTTTTCAAAAGTCGTCATCAGGGTCCTTTGAGACAGTCGTCATCCATCTATCATAGGGGGAGGCACTAAATATGACATTGAAATTTCCAAAAAAGGGCACACATAATACTTGTAATCTGAAAATTACCACAAAGGGTGAAAATAAAATACTATAAATAAAACAAACTTTAACTGGTTTGCTAAAGAGGGAAATCATTTTGACAAAAAGGGCAATATTGTCAACTTACATCCCACAAAACATAAAAATAGAAATAAAAAAATTGTTCAATCAACACAAAGAAAAATTGACATTGTTTAAACAATAAAAATTAAAGAGATAGAGATGAAGATGATCAACAACCAACCACCCCACACTTAGACATAGCACTGTCCCAATGCTAGCAATATACATATGTAGGGTGGCATTGTACTCCCTACTCAGTCAAATATCAGTAAGTCCATGACTTCATCAGCATCAGCATCATCACCCAAATCATCACTAGAATCTCCATCATAAGACTACTATTCATCCTTGGACTCATTATTAGAGTAAGCCATGTGCCTTTTCTCATCCGTAGGGATGCCATAATTTACTGGCTCATCAAAATCAGGCCTAATGCACAACAAATTCCAATCAAGAGGCCTTAGTGGGTAGTCAAGCTCCACCGCATGAATCTCTTGTTGGGTGGCTGAAAGCACTTCAGTCCTCAACTGCAGCATAGTTAGCCCATACATACGGTCTATAATATCATCAGTGCAAGCAATACACTCGGGCATAGTCAAATTCACACCATGAGGAGCTGGTCCTTTGGTGCAAGAAATATAAAGTGGTCTATTACCAACATGCGGTAAATAATCTACCTCCTCCTTTGGCACACCTTGTTGGCTAAAAAATCTAGTAATCATCCCACCAAACACATATCTCCGACCCCCTAAGAATCAGGACTTTCTCATCACCGAAAAATAATGGTACCCACATTCACATCCACATCATCATGCATCAAAGCATAAATAAAACACACCCTATCATGGGTCACCTCCATCATATATTTCCTATGACCTAGACATGCATAGATGATTTGGGCCCATAGAATGCCTCCTTATTCATATGAGCAAATAGAAGTGATACATGCATACCTCCATCTTTATAGAGAATCCACCTCACCATATATATAGTGCCGCACAGGAGATGATGAATATGCTCATATAGTGGCTTAATGATCATTGTCTTCAGTGGCTCTGGATCCGCGAAGGGTGCACCTAACAACTCATTAATAGTATTTGCAGTGAAAGTTATCACATGACCCACGTACCTCGACCTCAGAATCTTTTAGGTTCCAATTCGCATAGAATTCTCTAACTACGCTTAAGTTGCATACGCCTGGCTGCTCAAAGAGAAAATTCATGTGGTTGGCCTCTATCTTTCTCACTATAGATGGATATTATTTCATCTAGCTTGCCCTATTGATAAATTGGTCGGCTGAATATTTTGAATCTTTATGTTGAGAGTACCACTTTCTTTCTGCTGCTACCACATCCTTAGTTCCAAACCTTATTTGATCCCTTGGAACTTGTGGGGCTGCCAGCTTCACGAATCCTCTTTTACTAGGGTTCAGATGGTCCAGCTATACTTTTTCCTATGCTTCTTTGTTGGTGGTTGCTCGACATTGTACCTATTCAACATAACAGCCCACAAACTTATAAAACAAGCACCTTCAAATCTAGCCACCACTAAGTGTGAAATTTACTCCACACTTTATTTCCATCATATATTGAACATCATCATTCTAATAATCTTGAAATTTCCCCATGATTAAGAAAATCAACTCATTTATTTAGAAACTAAGTCACTTTGAAAGTGTACTTCATCATTTTAACAAGCACATAAACAATCTAATCTCGACATAGCTTATAGTAATTAATGAAATTATACCACAAGAATTCAGAGCAGTCAAAATAATTTTAATAGTCCACCACCAGAGATTTACAAGTCATAGTTCAAATAAAACCCGTAACCTACACAATTATTGTCACTTTTTAACTTAAACATGTCATTTATCATCTCAAGTCCACAAATCAAAACAAGTTCATGCCCTTTATCACTAACTATTTAGCATCCTAATCATTATTTACCACATAAAATAACTTTGAGAAAATAAAGGGTACAAGACTTACCTTTGACTTGATGAAGAGAAAATGAAGGATTAATTATGCACCATAAAAATAGAAATCAATTTTCAATTTGAGGGATCTGGGACGGCGGTGACACTAGGTTTAGGGTAAATGGGTGAATAAGTAAAAGTCATATATATAGAGGTCACCCAAAATTGAATAGTTAATGCTACCCGTCATGTTTCACATTATAGAATCGATGCAACGCGTCATGGTTCACATTGCACAATCAAAACGATGTGCTATGTTCGCATTGCTTCTCTGGAAGTAGTATTAAAAATTTAGTCTAAGTGTTGCCTAGTTACCAACCGATGCAGCGCGAGGATTATCGCGTTAATAGGACTGACACGATGTGTAAGAATCACATCGGTTAACTGTAAATAGCTTTAGAAAAATTTTACAAGTGTGGGAATGATGCACATCGACGCGACACATCAATATAGAATCAATCCAAATTGGAATTTTCATCCAAAAAATTTTCTAAGGCTAAATTTTCCATAATTTAACACATTTTTTCTTACCCTTTTCCTTTTTCTTACCATAAATTACCTATTTACTTACTCAAAGGCCCATGTTCATCATCTTCTCATCTTATATTTCTCCCCTAAATTTTTTTGTTTCTGCACATCAATCAAAAATAACAAAATTATTTAATTAAAAGTGGGTTGCCTCCCACCAAGCGCCTTATTTTTTGTCGTGGCATGACTCATCTTTTTGTATTTTTTGTTGTTCTTCAACTACTAAAAATTAAACTTCCAATTACATTACATTTGTGGGTTGACTCCTATACATCGCCTTATTTACATCGTGGCACGACTTAGCTCAGTTCTACCCCTTAGCAAAGGTGATGGACTCCTTATGCTTATCCATATGATCAGCCCAATCATGTCTTACATATTGTCCATTAAACAGGAACTACTCTGTATTCTCTTTATTCCACAACTCTACAGCTCCATAAGGTGTCATTCGCACTGCCTCAAAACATCCAGATCATTTTGGATAATAATTTGCCCGAGAACAGCTTAAGTCTTGAATTGAATAATAAAATAAGTTGTCCAGGTTCAAACACTCTCTCTTCAATTTGTTTATCAGGCCATGTCTTGGTCTTCTCCTTATATATCTTTGAATTTTCATAGGCATAACGCCGAAACTCATCAAGCTTATTCAGCTGTAATAATCATTTCTCACCCGCGACTTTCATCTCAAAATTTAACTTTTTCACGGCCCAATACGCTTGATGTTCTAGCTCCACAGGAAGATGGCATGCTTTACCATAAACCAAACAATATGGAAATGTCCCAATGGGCATCTTGTAAGCTGTTCTACAAGCCCAAAGTGCGTCATCTCATTTCTTCGCCCAATCTTTCACTGTCCATTCACTTTCTTCTATAGCATCTGCTTAATCTCTTGGTTTGGTACCTCAACTTGTCCACTAGTTTTAGGATACTATGCAGTAGCAACCTTGTGCCAAACACCATATTTAGCAAGAAGATTATTGAACCAAGTGTTGATAAAGAGAGTACTTCCATTACTAATTATCGCTCTAGGTGTACCAAATCTGGAAAATATGTTCTTCTTCACAAATTTCAGCACCACCCTTGCATAATTAGTCGGACTCACCACAACTTTCACCCATTTATAAACGTAGTCAACTGCTACAAGAATGTATAGATTGCCTTTTGAAGGTGGAAATAGTCCCATGAAATAGATCCCCCAAACATCAAAGACTTTGAATTCTAAAATATTATTGATGTGCATCTCATGACGCCTAGGTATAGTTCCTAACCTTTGACATTGGTCACAATTCTTAACAAAAGCAATTGCATCCCTATACAACATAGGCCAGAAAAAACCTGATTGCAACACTTTCTTAGAAGTTCTCTCACCCCCATAATGTCCACCATAAAGGGGCTAGTTGTGTAACACCCAACTTTATGTTATTAAGCTGAGTAATGATATGATTTTGCATGGCTGCGATATGTGCCTGTAATGCAGTGAACTAATCTACCTCCAATACCCCTGCAACCTTTTTAGGAGTACTCCTTGAGTCTGCATGTTAGTGAGGGTTCCCTTTTGAAATCCGATTCAGCAGTGTGTACAATTCTTCATACATCTTTTTAAGAGCCTGTCCACCTGCTGCTGAATCCAAGAGAATCTTTGTGTTTGTATCCAATCCTTATATGAAAGTATGCACAAAAACATCATTGGGTTGATGATGGTGAGGGAAATATTTGAGCATACCCTTAAATCTCTCCCAATCTTCGTAGAGATTCTCTCCATTTTTCTGTCTAAAACTCAAGATTTCACTCCTCAAGTGTGCCGTCTTCCCAGATAGAAATAATTGAATAAGAAACTTCTGAGCTAGATCTTCCTATATAGTAGTGATGGAGAGTGGTGATTTAACATGTAACCACCTTTTAGCTTCCCCCATTAGACAGAAGGGAAAGAGTATCAACCTGACATAATCAGGATTCACCCCTCCAGGAATGTATGTTTCGCTGATTTCTAAGAAAGTCTGTATATGCTGTTGTGGATCTTCGTGTGAAAGACCATGAAATTGCCTCATTGAATTCAGTAATTATACCATATTCTGCTTTAATTCAAATTGACTTCCTGGTTTGGGCTTGAGAATACTGCTCGTCACATGATTCCTGAGAATGATTGCCACCTCATGAATAGGTCTAGCAGCTGGTTGAGAAGGAACAACTGGAATGACAAGAGGTGGAATATTTCCTGCATTTTCATCCGCTAGGTCATTTCTTTGTTCAGCCATTCTTCGCCTTTGTTGAAACATTTGTTCTGGTTTTGCAAAAGGCTCTACCAACTCTTTATCTCTCGTCAATCCTGGATTCAGCAAAACCTGTAAAAATTCAGCCGCTAAGATGAAGTTATTAACATGTAAACATAATATCAAAAACCAAAAATGTAGCAAATTACTAATTATATTAGTCTCTGGCAACGGCGCCAAAAACTTGTTGTGACTCAGATGCAAATGCAAGTGCACGTGATCGTACAAATAATAAGTGATATAGACAACCAGATATCTTTCCCACGAGGACTAAACAACTAGAAATTTAACCAACTTTTAGTTTTAGACAATGAGTATTTAGTGTTGTAAAGTATCAATATGATTTTGAACTTGAGAATAGAAATATAAAGTAATTAATTAGAAATAAAAGTTTATGACTAATGCAAAGCAAACAACGGTTGTAAACAATAATGATAAGAATTCCAGGGTTGAGGCTTTACAAATAATTATACAAATCTCTATTCTTATAGCAGTCCAATTGGATATCGGGTTGTTGGTTCGCAAGGTTTAAGCCATGATTCTTGTCTCCCAACCTCAAATCTTCTATCTATTGAATATTGTAGCTAAAACTCCCATGAATATACAACAATTCATCTGGATTCATTAAGTACTCTTCTTACAATTGAACCAAACAAGGCTTCTAGGTACATCCCTATCCTAGATGCTAATTCAAACCCCTTATTTCATAAAAAGGTAAGAACCTTGCTCCTTAAAAGAATATCAAAGAGTAATCATATTCTTGACCTCAACCCCAGAACAAGGGCATTTATCCACTCATGTTTGAATAAAATATCAAAAATAAGTAATTAATTATACCTAAAATTCTTCTTTAGGAAAAAAAGTTCAAAAGAAATAATAAGAACCCCAAAAGGAAGAATTCTATGCTTTTCCACCACTGCTATACTTGTCAAAAGTATTTGGAATTGTGCTCACGTGTTTCTTTTATACTTGAAAAAATTTCACCTGATTTGAAGCCTTGATGAGATGTATCGATAATCACATCAACACAGCTAACGCGTTGCATCAACATCGCATTGATACACTGGAATTTACCTTTAAAAATTGGTCTAAGTCAAGTTCTTCACCACACTATGCGATGTGATTAAATTGCATTGTGTTACTGGATTTGCTCCTCAAAATTTGGCTAAGTGTCAAAACTTTAACCATCGACGCGATGCGCTGACATTGCGTCGATGCATTGGAAGTTGTAAATGAAGAATTTTCTAAGGCACAGAACTTATGCATCGACGCGATGCGTTGACATCACGTCGATGTATTGGAAATTATTCTTCAAATTTTTGCTAAGGCACACATATTGACAGTTAACGCAAGGCATTGAGATAGAGTCGTGTCACTATAATTTTTCTCCAGTTTTTTTCTTTCTTTTCGTCAATCCTCAGCTCTTTTTTTGCTTCTTACTCTCGTGCATCTCCATATGTTTTTGACTTTGATCCACATGGTCTTTCACATCTTCATGATGTGTATCCAATTTTCTTCGAAATCCATGGAAAATTTACCCTGTATGTCTAATCACATCTGTTACCCACGAAACATAATTTAACTCACAATTCAATATTAGTAGCACAATTTTCATTCTCAAAACAAGTCCAAATATGGGTAAATAGTAGTGTTTGGACATATAAATACGCCTAAGATCATGCTTATTACTAGAACATTAACTTGCTAGGCGTCAAGAGCCCTTTGATTATTATCTTTCCCCTATTCATTACACAATCTCTCTTCATAAATCAACAACTTGTCATTCTTCACTAAATAACAAATATCTAGCATCTAACTAAGATTCACCACTAGACCATATTCGATAATTAACAAATATTTTTTCAAGACAACATAATCCCACTAGTCACTATTCGTCAAATGATCGCTATTTACCATTTGTTCACTATTCATCTATCAACTAATATTTTTATTAATTAGCATCACTAGTCTACCAATCTTTGTTTAATAACTAACAAACATTATAGACTTAGTCATCTATAGAAACTAAGCATCACCATTACTAAACCCATTATCACTTATATCTATAATAAAATCATCATCATTATTATTAGCCATCAATTCCACAAGTCCTCTTGGTCACTATGGTTCATAAACTCATTAGTCACTATTAGCCACTTATGGAATATCCACCTGTAATCACTTTTTCAACCTTAAATCAACATCTATTCCACTTCATACCCTAAATCATTAGGAGACTATAACCGACACATCTAATATTAACATTGTACCCAAATACACAAGAGAATAATTAAACTTATAATTTCCATACATAGGGCTTGCTAGGTTTGAACCTTTAGATGTACACATAGGAAAATCAATAATCATCTTCCGGCCTTGCCGAGCATCATCATATCGTCAGTATCCTTCAAACTTGCCAGGTATCAATATAACATCACAATATCCTCTAGCCGTATAGAGTAACATCATATCATCACAATATTATTTGGTTGTATTGGGTATCATTTGATCATAACAATATCATTCGGACACACTGGTATCGTCATATAATCACAATATCATCTTGTGACACCGAGTATCATCATATTATCACAATATCTTTTCGCCTTCCCGGGTATCAACCTTTCATCATAATAGCCTCAAAACTTTTCAAGTATCATTTTATCATCATAATACCCTCCGTCCTTATCGGTTATCAATATATCATTATAGTATCCTCCATCCTTGCTGGGTATCAATATATTATCACAGTATGTAAATTAATATCATTAATAAAGGGCAAGCCCCATGTGGGATGATGTAAATAACAAGCCCCACGAGGGCTAAAGTAAATAAGTATAAAGTAAAAGTGAAGAAGAGCATGCCTCCATAATCCAATGTTTATCGTCAATGTCATTTTATCAATAGATATGTGTATAAGTAACATAAATATTATAAACTATCATCGGGTTTCCCCCAGAACTTATATCTTTAACACCAACATCTTCCTTCATCCAATACTGGAGAGATGTGTCTATAAATGTGTACAATAAGTGGCAAAAACATTAACATAATTAGTTTTATAATGAGATATCATGAGTACGAGCATAATTTTTAGAATATCTTTACATATAGTCAATGAGCGTGCCTTCTATCACTATTAAAATAACCATTTAAAATATCGACAATAAGGAAGATTTCCAATATAATTATTAGCGTAAAAATTAAGGATGATCATGACATGGGCAATGGCATAGTCGGCGGCCTGTCCACTAGCCTAATCAATGGCTTACTCAATGATGTAGTCACGACTTAGTCAAGAGTATAATCAAGGACTCATCATTACATAATCAATAATCTAGTCATTTAGACAATGGGCCTAACCATAAGTGATATCATGAACAATTGCTCATTAATAGTATATTCAATGGCTTATCATTGACCTAAAGATAAATTATCACTAGTATGAGCAATATCTAAAGCATGACATAATCTATAGATTTATTCATAACATGGTCAAAACACTATTTTTGGATTAGGCCATATTATTGTCAAGGGCTCATTCAATAGTTTATGCGTTAGCCCAAATAATAGTCAATGACAATAACATAATTATTAGCTTGACATAAGCTTTATCCAATAAGGCATACAAAAGGCATAATCACTTGGGCATTATTCTTAATGCCATTCCACATAACAAAAAATTACCAAGAGTCATCAATATTGCCTTTAAAGGGCACTCTTTAGTCGATTACTAAGCGTAAGGGTTCAAGGGAACTAATCCTAAATCTTGCCTAATGGTGGGTCAACTATCCCACTTCTAAATTCCCGAAATACATTGTAAGTTAATTTCTACCCCGTACTAGGCTAAGGTATCTTAATAAACTCTTAGATATAGCAAGCCAAGATAAAACTTAATGTTAATATTCTACTCAAGCACTTTTACTAAGGCAACCTCCTCTAATATAAGAAACAAAGGCCAATTTAACTATAAGAATAAGCAACTAGAGCATTTCACCTAATATTGAATAATCTAAGGTATTTTCATGCTAAACATGAGTAATGAAGTCTATTCCAGCTAAGATAAAGAGGAATAAGTCAATCCTTTCAACTCTAAGATTCACATAGCCTTAATGGTCTAATTAACCCAATTCTTAGAACTCATCGACCCAACATTTAAAATATAATGGGGGTTTCGGAGATTAGCAAATAATTTTTGATCACCTTAGTTGCATCTTGTAATCAAAAGTTTAAGGAAAAATAAAAATTATGTTACTAGGGATTTTGGTACTTGACAGATGCTACTAGTGGTTCAAGATTCTCATAGTAGGTAGGACAACAAGTTATCTTTATCGAAGTTATGCTTAAATGACTGTCGACCTACTTAAGCATTTAATTACCTAATCTTCTCGGACCTAGGGAATTTATATTCACTGCCCAGATTTTACCTCAGGTTAACCAACCTTGTTGCAGCACTGATTATTAAGCGGAAGTTTAGTGTTTCCAAGTCCTTGTTGATAAGTCACTTTCTACAGTATTTGATTTATTTCTCAAGCAAATCAAAGAAGGTGTTATGTATCGTTTGCCACCAACAGACAATAATTAAAACATCAGAATTATCAAGAAGTCCTACTACCTTTTGAATCCTAAACAATCAGCACCTTATCAAGACCTAACCCTAAATCTCATAATTTAGGTTAAAAGAATTTAGCCGCTCATGACATAATAATTGAAGCAACTAGATAAATTCATGCTTTGAAAGATAAACTTACCATAAGATGAATAGAAACTAGAGATTAGCTGATTATATCACAAAGGAAATCCCAAAATAATGATTAAAATCTCTTCAAAGTAATTGCTTTTTTTTCAAGCCAAGAAACTAGAGAGAGAAAATAACAAAAATATGTGTCTCAAAACTCAGGTTCGGAACCCTTCAGAAAACCCTAAACAAGGCTTTAAATAGTTCACCATAATTATATAAACAAAATAATAAAATTCAGAATTTCCTCAGATTAGGTGACGCCATTTGTGATAGCCTATCAAGAGGCTGATGACTTATCAGAAATGTCATCAGCTTCCTTTATAATTTTGCTACTTAATACCTAACACTGATGACAAACGGTGATGCCCTATCATCTCCTTGACGACCTATCACAAATGTCATCAAGGCTTTTTCTCAGCTCTTATGTTCTACCTTAGGCTGACGACAATCTGAATGATTGATCATCTCCTTGATGTCCTATCACAAAATGTCATCACAGCTTTCAACTTAGGACAATTCTTTGACTACTGCTGACGATGAAGCTGATAGCTTATCACAGGGCTGATGACTTATCACAAATGTCATCGGCCACACTTCCCTTTTATTTACATTAGAGTTCAGCTCATTTGCTTCCATTCTTGTTGGTACTCTAGCATCTTAGTTTCTACTGCAAAATCAATCATAAAGCAATCAAACATGACAAAAGTTGCTAAGACTTCGCAATTATTCTTAGCTTAAAGCCTCAAATATGTTAGCCCAGTTCCTCCACCAACGCAAACCCCAGTTAGATTCAGGCATGCTACACATTTTAGTTATTGGGAGAACCCAAGTACTCTCCTTCGGTTTCAAGAAACAACTCTCAGAGAACTTTTTTCCTTTGGGAAGATACAGGATCGAAACAATCAACCTATTGATATTGGAAGACCCAATGGATTCTTCCAATATATCATTTCTGAGTCCAGTGGAATTCATAGGTATAGGAAAAAGTCCTATCAAATGGAGATTATTTCTTTCGACCACATTTTGATTATTAATACGATATATAAGGGCCACTACTACAAAGAGTATTACACCCTTGATCGTGAAATATTGATTTCTTATTGAACCCTATGAATTGCGTGAAAGTAGGATACTCCAAATAGTGCTCACATATCAATACCCACAACTTAAAGCAATTGTTTGTCCTCAAGAAACTCAGTACAACTAAGAGAATACAAAGCACATTTGGCAGTCAATCATACATATCACCTCAAAACACTTTCACCATCTCCAAAGTCAGTCAATTTAAGTACAATGAAGAACACCAATACAACATACATGATTCAAGATATGGCATAGATTCAGCTATAAAAACTATGCATAGACCAGTATTACACTACCCGAACAAATTAGTAACTAGCAATGTAACCAGTGTGCCCTCAAAGCAAAGAAATACCCCTCATCTCATATCAGGAATTATATATGTAACCACGGGGACAATTAAAACACTCACTATCATAATGAAGTTCCAATCAGTGTATGCCAAGTACCAAAGGCTTGCCCTTATTTTCATTACCCAGATCTACAGATTGGTTAGCTAGGATCACTATAGGACTTCTCTTAGTCTTGTAATGTAGGCTAGGGGATGGTATGATACTCGATGGTATTTAAAGTGACTAAGCCTCCTTGACACTACACTAGCTTTTTGGGGTTTCACTTATTATCCTTCTCCGCTCTTCTCTTTTCTTGATCACAATTATTTAGAATGGGTGTAGTCTTTTATCAATTATTTTTTTTCACAACTTTTTTTTCTTGCTCTTTTCTACCGCACTCAACTTTTTATTATTTTTTTTTACTTTAACTTTCTTTCTACTCATTTTACATCACTAACCCTTATGATAGCCACCCTCAACTTAGGCCATTTGCCTAAGTCAAGGTGTACAGTGTCCAAGAAGGAGTAGGGCCAAAATAGGTACATTATGATATAAACTGGAAAAGTGATAGGTGTCATAAAAAATAGGCTAATCAGGCTCAAAGCAGGGATCAAGGGATATTCTACATACGGGAAGGTTATTTAGGCTAAAGTGAGCTAATATCAAAACGGCCTATGATCCTTTCCTAACCCCTATCCTTCAACCAACGTAAGACTAATCGGGCAAGTTCTGGATTTCAACATACAATGGCAACTGTGTAAGATCTCACACGCACTTGGCATACAAGTATATAACAAGCTACTACTCATTCAGTTCATGTAGTTGTTTAGTAATGATTACTGCATCACTAAAACTAATGCCATACAAAGATGCACAGTGGTCTCAATCAGATGCAATTCACACAGTCAATACTCAGTCCATTGGAGAGGTGCTCAAAAGTCACAAAAACATATTAACTGCCTAAGGTACTTGTATTTCTCCTAGTCAACTACAATATTTTACAACAAATCACAATACGCCTAAACATGTCGGCTCTACTAGGAACAAGACTCCAGGGAAAAGAGGCACAACAAAAAAAACCCCAAGAGGACATCAACACCCACAAGTAGTCCCACCCTCAACTAATAATCATACATTGTCCCCAATGTGTCAAACCAAAACAAGAGAGTCAAAAATATACTTGTGGTACTATGGGTACAAAGATCTGATGTAACTGATATAATATGAATACAAACAACAAAATACCTTGGGTTGCCTCCCAAGAAGCGCCTAATTTAGTGTCGCAGCACAACATTATTCAGTCATCCTTTATCCCTCCCCTTAGATGATTTGAATTGTCGGCCCATCTTTCGATCTTTACTCCTTTTAGGTCTATTTGGAAAAGGTGAGGGAATGATAAGGAATGTTCTATCACGCCACTTCGGATACTTAAACCTTTTTCCCAATTTTGTATTAAAATTTTGTGTAGGCTCATTGGGAAGCAGTGCGGATCTTAAAAAGCCACTAAATGGACATCGATCTTTAGGCTTCTTGGCTTTTATGATTGGGGTTGTGGTATACCCTTTTGGAAAGATAAACTCCAAAATGTAAAAATTTTCCTCCTCATTTTCAAAATTCATCATTTGCTTGGGTGATTCGACTTTTATTACATCCACTAGACATAATGTTGAAAAGTGGTTTACATAAGGACCAACTCTTATTTCCGGAGTAGCATCCGTATTAGTATCTTTACCCCAAAATTGACTAAATTATTCATAAGGATTGTGCTTGATTTCTTCTTTTGCCTCTAGCACCATTTCCCCAATCTTGGCATCATCCTTCATGGTTGGTTTGATTGTTTGGGAAATCTCTAAGGGTTGATCCATATCAAGCTCATCATTCGTATATGATTCTTGCTCCTCATATTCACACTCTTCAATTAGTCTAAATGATTCCACAAATAAGATATCATCTAAACATAATGTAGAAGAGTGCCTTAGATGATTGACCTCAATATCTATCTCCCCTATCCTTTCTCTTTCCTTGTTAAATGCTCAAATATCTTGATGTATATCACATATTTTATCATTCGTGTCCATACGATCCAACATTAGTAGAAGCATTGCTTTAATGCCACTCTTTTCGGTGCTTCATTCTTCCTTTTCTTGACCAAAAGACCTATCAAAATCATAAGAAGAACTAGAATTTGGGTTAGCACAATGGGGGGAGGGGGCATTTGGGCAATCACTCTAATGTCCATCTTGACCACCACATACAGGACAATCATACTCCCGATAGGATGGAGATGGTTCACACATCTCTCTTCGAGGAGCATATCTACAATCTTACCAAAATTGAGGTCCATCATAACATGAACATGGAACATCAAGATAAGATTTCAACCACCAATCTTATCTTTATTCCACGATGCCATAGTAATAAGTAAAA
>NC_061111.1:103649982-103710660 GCF_002878395.1 Capsicum annuum | reverse complement strand
CCTTTTCTTGACCAAAAGACCTATCAAAATCATAAGAAGAACTAGAATTTGGGTTAGCACAATGGGGGGAGGGGGCATTTGGGCAATCACTCTAATGTCCATCTTGACCACCACATACAGGACAATCATACTCCCGATAGGATGGAGATGGTTCACACATCTCTCTTCGAGGAGCATATCTACAGCCTTTCCAAAAGTAAGGTCCATCACACTATGGACATGGATCATCAATATAATATTTCCAACCACCAAGATCATGTTTATTCCATGATGCCATAGAAGTAAGTAAACTAAAATAAAAATCTACCTAACACAAGAAATAAAAGTAAACTAAAAACAAATATTTACAAGTTTGAATTCAAGAAAGTAGGCTAAAATTCCAAACCAACTCAATACACCAAATTGTTCCCCGGCAACAGCGCCATTTTTGGTAACACTCAACTTACACGTCAATTTAGTGCAAGGCAATTATCGTCAATATATTTACCCAACTTTGGAATTGGGGTCAAATCCACACGGAACAATGTTTCTGGTGATTAAACTAGTTTGAAACTAAAGCTACAAGTTAAATTCAAAAAAATGATATGAAAAGATAAAATGGGGGTATTTTGGTTACTTTAGTTTTAATGTTTGTAATAAAGACTTTATGGAAAACAAGAATTATGTTCACTATGGGTTTTGGTACTTGACAGATGCTAATAGTGATTCAAGATTCTCACGATAGGTAGGAACAAAAAGTTATCTTTATCGAAGTTATGCTTTAATGTCTCTCGACTTCTTAAGCGTTTAATTACCTAATCCTCTTGGACTTAGGGAATTTATATTAACTGCCCACATTTTACCTCATGTTAACTGACCTTGTTAGAACGCTGATTATTAAATAGAAGTTTAGTATTTCCAAGTCCCTATTGATAATTTACTTCTCATTATATTTGATTTCTTCCTTAAGCAAATTAAAACAGGTGTTATCTATTTTTTGCAACCAACAGACAGTAATTAAAATACCAGAATTATCAAGGAGTCCTACCACCTTTTGAATCTTGAACACTCAGCACCTTATTTAGACCTACCCCTAGATCCCATAATTCGGTTAAAGAAATTTAGCTGCTCATGATGAAATAATCAAAACAACTAGATGAATTCATACTTTGAAAGATAAACTTACCACAAGATCAATAATAACTAGTGAATCTCAAATTAGATCACAACAGAAAATCTCAAAATAATGATTAAATTCTCTTCAAAATAATTGCTTTTTAAGCCAAAAAGTTTGAGAGAGAAAATATTAAAGTATCGTGTATCAAAACTCAAGGTTCGGAACCTTTCAAAAAACCCTAAACAAGGCTTTAAATAGTTTACCCTAATTATGGAAACAAAATAATAAAATTCAAAAATTCCTCGAATTAGGTGAAGTCATTTGTGATAGCCTATCAGGAGGTTGACGACTTATATCAAATGTCGTTAGCTTCCTTTATGCTTTCGGTACTCGCTGCCTAACGCTAATAAAAAATGGTGATGCTCTATCAGCTTTTTGATGACTTATCACAATTGTTGTTAAGTCTCTACTTAAGTTCTCATGTGCTGCTTTAGGCTGATAGCATTCTTGACGGCTTATCAGCTCTTGGACGACCTATCACAAAATATTGTCACAACTTTCAACATAGGGCAATTCTTTGTCTATGGTTGATGATGAAGTTGATAGCTTATTACAGGGCTGATGACTTATCACAAATGTCGTCAACCATATATTGCCTCTATTTACTTCAGATTTTAGTTCATTTGTTTCCATTGTTTTTGGTTCTCTAACATATTAGCTTTTTCTGCAAAATTAAACATAAAACAATCAAAAACGACAAAAGTTGCTTAAGACTTTGCAAGTATTCTTAGTTAAAAGCCTGAAATATGTTAGCATTAGCTCACACATCAGTCCAAAAATGACACCAAAAACCCCAAGTGTGTTTGGCTTATGGAAAACTCATTTTTGAGGTAAACCCAAAGTTCATACATCATCAAAGAATGATAAACCTCAACAAATAGGTGAAAAATAAGCATATTTTGGCTAAATCAAGCCCTCAAGATACTTGGGGTTTTGGTCAAGAATTCAAGAAATTCAGGCATGAAAATGAAGGATACATACCTTTAATTCTATGTAAATCACAAAAATATACTTGCATCAATCTCCCAAGATTCACTTTGAGTTCAAAATACCATACTAGGGTTTCTTGTTCTCTCGGAAGAGAGAAAAGTGCTCAAAATGCAGTCTAAAATTCCTTTAAATACCCATTCAAGGAAAAGAGATGTGGCGATTACCATCCATGGACCATGATCCTAGTAGGAAGATGTCCATTCAAGCTTTTCCGATTGTGGTATCCTCGCCTTGCACCAGGTATCAACTAAAACTTTGAAGAAATTCATAGTTTGGTCAATGCTTTGGGACTCATTCGGATTCCAATCGATGGAAATGAACTCTATAACCACACTAATTTTGATGTTCTAGATACGTTGGTGAAGTTGGATTTTCCATCTGAGGTTGTTTCAACAAAATTTTAGTCCCACACCTAAATTTCCAATTTTCCAACTTTCCCACCAATAGGTCAAAATGAGTTTGGGTGAATTGGGACTCAAACCAAAGGTCTACCAAGCCAATTATCGATATTCTAGAGCTGCTGGTAGTTAAAATTTCCATCCGGAATTGTTTCACACATGTTTTTTCTAGATGGGCCATTTGGAACCAGTGAAGACGTCTAAATGGGAAATTGACTCTAAAAACTAAATAAATTGCTCGGTAATCGAGTTATCTTTTCCATCAAGTCATAAATGACTTAGGACAGCTATGGAAAAGCTCTAACAATGAAAATTACTAGGAAATATGAAAAGTGACTAGAAGGTTCATTACAATATCCACTACTAAAAGGAACTTTCGTCCCCTAAAATTAAAGATGAGGAAATACTGAATGTCTCAAATAAGTTGGTATACCGAGCCCACATATCGCTCTCGATCACCCAAGTGGCCTCCTTCACTAGGAGGTGCCTCCACCGAACCTTAATTATAGTAATCGTTCTATTACGTATTTGTCTCACATCACTAGCCAAAATAAGAATAGGCTCCTCAACAAAGGTCAAATGGTCATCCCGCTAGAGTAGGTCCCATCTAAGCACATAAGAAGTATCAAGTTAAATCGTTGTAACATAGCAACTTAGAAAATTGAATGAACAACAACAATGTACGGAGGTAAAGCTAACTCATAAGATGCCTCACCAACTATGTGGAGAGTCTTAAAATGAATATATCAAGGACTGAGCTTACCCTTTCTCCCAAATTTTATCACATCCATCATGGGAGATACACGGAGGAATACATGGTCACCAACTACAAATTTGAAGGAATGAAGACAACAATCTGCATAGGCCTTCTGCCTACTCTGAGTTGCTCTCAATGCATTTTGAATCATCCTGACTCTATCCAATAACTCTAGAAGTATATTTGTACCACGGGGTCTATCCCCTGAAACCTTAAATTTTTCGACCGAAGAATGAAATCTCCAACCATGCAAAGCCTCAAATCCTTCAAAGAAAACACAGCTACACCCCAAAGTGAAGAATTTAGCTTATTAAGCTCGGCAGGAGCCATACAATAAGGTGACACAATAATAGTTTGGGTGCTAGACTCAAGGATAATAGAAACTCAATCTCACGAATAGAGGGAATACCATATAAGTCGATAGGGAACACATCAAAAAAATAAAATAATAATAACAGAGTCAAGCGATGGACTCTCAATAGTAATATCACAATATAAGTGAGATAAGATTTGCAACCACTAGAGATAAATCTCCTAGCATGAACATAAAATATAATCCTTGTTGGCCTATGGCTAGCTACTCCCTGCCATATGATTGGTGGTACATCGGGAATGGCCAAGGTAACAGTCTTGCCAAAATAATCCATGACCACATGATATTGAGATATTCAGTCCAAGGCTAGAATCACATCAAATCCAGTATATACAAAATAATAAGATTAGCATAAGTATCAACATCATTGATAGTCTCAACACATGATCTTAATACTCAATCCACTACTAAAGAATCACCCACGAGAGTAGATACGCACAAGGTCATAGATAATAAATCACTAAGCAACTCTAATCGTGGTGCATAAAAAATAGATATATAAGAATAAATATATCTCAAATCAAACAAAGCAAGGGCTAATTGGTGGCATGTCAAAATCACACATGTAAATAAAGTATCCAATGTCTAATCCTCGGGTATAGCAGATACTGTGTACAACTGACCACATTTGTCACTTGGTTGGTCACTTGACCGAGCTCCTGTCCTGCCTATTTGAGAACTCCCTTGAGTACCATAAGAACCACCCCTATGACCATGAGAATCACCTCTACCCATAGGATAAACTATTCAAATTAAGGTAGCAACCTGAGCTGAAAAACACCGCCCCACTATTAAGGCTATCCCGTGAATAATGACCAAGAAGTCAATAAGTAAAATAGGAAAGATGGGTAAAACTAGAACTAATAAATTTGGCTGACTTGGAATGACCACCACATCTAGATAGACCAGAAAATAAACCCTTCAAAGACTGATCATTGCCCTTACTAGGGTGAACTCTAGCACTAGAATGAACCCCATCAGTTATCTGAGGGGATGCAAGAATAGGTCGACCAGGATGACTTTGAGGCTGGATGGATGGACGCAAAGGATACCTACTCTGAGAAGACATGGAATAGAAAACCTAAACCCTTTAATAAATTAACAAACCATCTCAGACTCTACAATTGTCATGGAGCCCCACTCCAATCTAAAGAACTGATCCCTCAATTGAACATTGGGGTTGCAAGGCAAATACTTCTCCAAGAACATCTTAGAGAACTGAGTCCATGACAAAGAAAAAAATTCAGCTGGTCTGGAATCCACAAAACCTCTCCATAAAAAAAGAGTAGACAAATTCAACTAAAATATGGTGTAATCTGTTATAAACCTTAGGGGTTTCTCCACAGAGTGAGGGACCCGATCTGTCATAATCAATCACAGAAACAAATAATAGAGTGCAAGAAAACTAAATATAGTGCGTAAAGAATAAATGCAAAAGAATTTAACATGGAAATCCAAGTAGGGAGAAACCATGACTTGCCCTCACAAGCACCAAAGAAATCCACTATAATCAACCTCATGATTATAATCTTGATTTAGGCCTACCTCTAGGATCCTTGTTCTAGTAGCAACTCTACTACAAGCTCATCTTGGTAACTCTACCAAGGATTCTCTCTTCAATGATTAGCTCTAATCAGTGTTAAACTTAGGCATCTCTACAAAAGCACTCTCTTATATAAACAAAAATACTACTCTTATATCAAGAGTAGTTCATTTAAAGTTTAGTACTCAAGAACACTCACTCACTCTTTAAGCAAATCACAAAGATAAGAATATGAGTTGTTCTTGAGGAGTCTTGAAAAATGAGGTTTTTACTGCCTTTCTTCACACTTTATATTTGTGCAAAAGACTCATTTAATGTAGAGACATCTCTCTATTTTTATAGCTGATTGATGATTATGGCTTGAAAGATTATTAGACCAGTTGTCCTAATTAATACAAATATTGCTTGTAAGTTTGTTACACAAGTAAACAAAATATTGCAGAGCACGCATGCTAGCTGTACTGTATCTTACATATCGAGGGACCTGGTCCCTTGTACTTTAGCTACTCATCATCAAAACTACGTATAACAATTTTTCTTATTTTTTATAATGACAAACCAAACCATACAATATGAGCATCAGTGAATATTCATCATATTTAATTAGTGTGATTACCACCTAAAGAAGAATGTTCCCCCTATTATCATGCTTCTTCCTCCATCATTCAACATAGGGACCTGGAACCTTGTTGTCGTTTGTAGCATGAAATACAATTACTTCCCTTGTCATTGTTACTTACTATTCATACTTGGCACATTACTTCCTTCCCTCTTTTTATCGACATTCAACATGTCAATACTTTCCCCTATGAATAAGTCATTGAAATCTGTAGCTTAATTCACCAAGCACCTAGTGTCTCCCTACTACATGAACTTAGTATTCCCTTTTTTGGCATCATGGAAAAGTAAGAACAGTAAACCTAAAGTAAATTAAGTAAAAATTACTTAACTCCTGGCCATTGGGGAACACTAACATGAATAATAACTTTACAATTTAAAGATAACAAATGTAACATAAAGCAAAGATTCATTTATAAGTAGGGTAAGTATCAAAGCAGTGCGTATGTTAAATACTAAAAAAAAGCCATAGGAATTAGGAAGGAATACAAGTGAAGGACTGGGAAGTGTTTGAAAGAGTAGGAAAAGGTTTTTTTTAGATGCCTTATCTCTACATTTAACCTTAGGACCTCCTATATTGGGATTGACCTCTTCTTCCTCAGTTCAATATTCTTAGCTTTAAGCGTGTTATTGTAATATAGGCTTTCATTGGAGAGATGTTAAATTTTCTCTTAAAGTTTGCAAATTTCTTCATCCTTGCCAGCTGACTTGACCTTTGGTTTCTCTATTTCCTTGATTATATCCCTTTGATAAATGCTCCTTAGTTTTACACACTCAGTTTTGACAAGTGTTTTCATGCCAAACATTTGAACCACAGATCCTTGAGTTCCAAAATTATAGAAGAAATACATCTCTAGAACTACTGAAGAAATAAACCCTGATGAAGCTTAGGCTTGTGCCTGGCCTACCACTGCTTTTAGTAGAAAAACCTCTAGTCAGGTCTAGGAATAGGTTTAGGAAAGGTGTCCTATCCTAGCCGAGATGGGGATATGTCTCGATATTGTCCATGATATTTAGGTCATTCATATTGAATAATACGTGTAGATTCACTGGGATAGGTTTTTTGACACTTATCTCATGTAGCGGTAGCATGTATCCTAGATTTTTTATATAAGAGTAGGTCAAGAGAATATTCTACAAACCAACTCAGGCTCTTGGAATGATATGAGAAAAAGAAGTGGACTTCTAAAAATGTTCCATAGCCTCCCAAAGATAGGAAATAGATGTCAATGTTCCAATCCATATGACTCTGCTAGGAACTTGCTCTTGTACCAACAATACTGGTGAAACATATGCTATGATACCAATTTATTCTGCCTAAGATAAAGGGGAACGAGTCAAGACTTTCAACTCAAAAATTCACATAGCCTAAATGGTCCAACTAACCCAAATCTTGCATCTCATAAATCCACCACTTAAAACCTATCCCAATCTTAAAAGATATCACAATTACACTATGACATAGCTCAATTTAATAAGGGATAAACCTAGCTTATCTCAAATCCAATGAATGCTCAACAATCTGCTAAACTTTCCCTTTTCCTTTTTGAAAAGCTTCTTCAAGGTGACAAGCTATCAAAAATACATTCTACACATCATTACAAGTAAATCAATATCCATATTGCATCATTGTGCTTTGGATCCAAAAACAACACTAAAAACTCTAAGTGGGCCCCACATACATAAAAAAACATTTCCTAGGTCAACACAAAGTTCATACACCATCCAAGAATCATAACCCTCAAGGAATAGGTGAAAATTATGCATATTTGAGATAAAATCAAGCCCTCATGCTATTTGGGATTTTGATCAAGAATTTAAGAAATTCAAGCATGAAAATGACGGATTCGCACCTTTAATCCAATGTTAATTATGAAAATATATGTTAATAAATCTTTCATGACACTCTCAAGAATCAATTTGAGTTTACCATACCATTTTGGGGTTTCATGGTCTATAGGAAAAGAGAAATGTGAGCAAAACACGACTTAAAAGACCTTTAAATACCCTTTCTAGGGAAAGATATGTCACGATCGCCATACATAGTGTATGATTGTGGTAGGGTGATCACCATTCAAGCTTGTGCAATCGCGATATCCTTACCATGCATTAGGTATCAGCTAAAACTTGAAAAAAAATTCAAATTTTGGCCAATGCTTTGAGATTCATTTGGAAACTAATATAGGCATATGATCTGTGTAACCATAATAATTTCAATGTTTCGAATGCATTAGAAAAGTTGTGTTTTTCAACCTAGGTTATTTTGACCAAATATGTGGCGCAGGCCTGAATTTTTAATTTTTTAACTTTTTGACCAATAGGTCAAAATGAGCTCGGGTGAATTGAGTAACAAACAAAAGGTATAATTAGCCTATAATAAATATTTTAAAGCCACTAGCATAGTCAAAATTTGCATTCGAGATTATTTTACTGATATTTTTACCCGATGGTTATTTGGAACCAACGAAGACTTCTAAACTGTTAATTGACTCTAAAAGAATATACTTCCTGGTAATCAAGATATCAATTTTAGAAAGTTATAAATGATTTGGGGCCTCTATTAAAAATCTCTAATGATTAAAATAAGTAGAAAATATAAAAAATGGCTGGAAGGGTCATTCCAACTACGATGATAATATGTTGATACCTGGCAAGGCTGGAGAACAAGTTAATGATATGATGATACCCAGCAAGGTCAGAGGAAATGATGATGATATTGATACCCTAGAAGGTCATACGACATTATGATAATGATATTGATACCAGATAAGGATGGTGGATGATTTTGTTGGTACCCAAAAAGGATGAAGAATGATTTATATTGATATACCTATGTGTACATATACCAGTTTAAGTCCGTCTAGACCTATTTATGGAAATTACATTCTTATAAATATACATATATGTAATTTGGACATGATTTTAAGACCCTTACATATTTTGATCATTTTATTTTTGACCTTCCCACGATCATAATATCGATATTTTACTTGAATTTTGTTTAGGAATGTTAAAAGGGTAATTAAAAAAGTTTTTGAATTTTGTAAAGGGTTCGAGGCAACTGTGAAACTTTAAGGTAGTGAGCCTCTAGTTATATGTATGTCACGGAGGCTACCCTCTACGATATTGGTGTGTCACAGAGGATTGTCTCCATGATATTAGTGTACCATAGCAAGGAGAAATTTTCATTAGTTTGTTTTTATTCACTTAGGAGGAAGGGCTTTTCCATTTTATCATAACTTTAAAACATAAAATAGTCTGATTTCCATTAGTTTTCAAAGATCAAATCCCCTTATTTCACTCTAAAAAATAAAGCCTAAGAACATTCAAGGTTTTCACTGTGCATTCATCATCTGAGTGCCAAACTTTAAATTCTCATCATTCATCATTCAAGGGTTATGTATCTCACCATGGAAGGTAGGGTCCCGAGGGGAACAATTTAGAAAACCACATTTTTCAGCATGGGGGTCTTTATGACCATGAGCATGGGTAACACTATATATTTACATTTTTGAATGGTTAGAGCCTGGGTCGATTTTTCCCTTCTTTTAATTTCTCTGGTTCGTGTGGGAAACACGCACTAGGTTCCTTTTAACAAGGAAAAATAACATATATAGCTGGTAGGTGCCCTTAGGATAAATAGATCTACGTAGTTCAGGTTAATGTTCTTAAATCTCATACTTAAATATTGTTCCTTGTCCCAGCAGCTTATACAATTATATATACAATGTGTTTATATGGTTTAGTTTGGTTTTGTACATGGGATTATTTTATCCCCATCTTGAGTTACGTGTCAGTGCTTATCTTAATCACCATCCTAGGATGCTACATTATTTAATAATATAGGGTTGAAGATACTTCTTTTACCCCTATGTAGCATTAGGTGGATTCCCAAGTTCATGTATCAGTTGTAAAGTGGTGAGCCTTCATCCTTCGAAAGGCCTTATAATTTCTAATTTTTGTTTTAATTTTAACCAGAATTTTTGAATTATTTTTATCATGGTCGGGGGCATTTCCCGACCTATTTGGTATGCTAGTTTTAGGGGCTATTGTGGACAGATATTGGTTGGTTATTATTTTTACTCTAAAATATGTCATTCTTTCATCTTCTTATTTATATTTAGTTTGCTTCCACAATGTTTTTATTATTATTAATATTGTGCATATGAATTTGGGATAAGGGGTGGTATCCGATCAATAGTGGACTATAGATACCCGTAATGGCTAGGACCTGGTTTGGGTCATGACAAGCTTAGTATCAGAGCACGATTTAGAGTGGTTGTGTGCCCACAAAGCCATGTCAAGTAGAGTCCTTTTTATGTGTGTGTAGCGCTCCATAATTATAATGAGGAGGCTATAAGGAATTTAGGAATGTTTCCCTTTATTGTATTCTATTTTTGGGCTATAAATTTTATTGTTATGAAACTTCTATAAGTCTTGGCTTCTTCACATTTTAGATCATGCCTCTCCAAAGATATGATATTCATAGAAACACTGTCGTGAACTCTGTTCTACCTGAGGACAATGTGGAGGGGGCTCGCCCTGTGTGTGGAGTGGAAAGCTGGTCTAGGGTCCCTACTCATAATTTTGCTACTCGGCGTGGAGTCTACCTTTCCGTACTAGTCCTCCTCGGGCATCTTCGGGTGGTAATACTTATGATCAACCTCTTCAGGGGGACATCTCTAATGCAAAGTTCCACCGATCTATTTATTTTCTTACTCAATTGGTGAAATCTCAGTGTCATTAGTCGAATTATGTTGGTTCTGTTGATCCTTTATTTAAGTTCACTTGAGTTGCTAATTTATGAGGTTGAATCCCCTATCCTTCATAGGATCAAAGGTTGAGGAGGATTCTTAAGGATTTATGGATAAGATGAAGAAGATTTTTAGAGTGATGTATACTACTGATTCTAAAGGTTTAGAGTTTTCTTTATATCAGCTAAAAGATATAGCTTATCAGTGTTATAAGGAGTGGGAGCTGTTGAGGAGTAATTGTGAAAAACCAACATTATGGGATAAGTATTTGAATTCCTTTCTTGACTACTTTTTTTCCCCAGGATATAAGGGTAGCTAAGGCAGAGGGGTTTGTTAATTTGAACTAGGGTAAGATGAGTGTAAAAGAGTATGCATTGAAATTTCAGAAACTTTCTCATTAAGCTCAAGAGTTGGTGTATAGACAGATATCCAAGATGAGGAAGTTTGCTTCTAGGTTGTCTCATGACTTGGTGTTAAAGTGTAAGGCTGTAGTTTTATATAATGACATGGATATCTATAGCTTGTGGTTTATATACAATAGGTTGAGGATGAAAAAATGAGATAAGTAAAGATTGGAGAGATGTAGAATAAGAAGTTTAGTTATTTAGAGGAGGGTAAGGGTCAGCAGAATAGTGCGAGAGACAGCGGTCCAAGAAGACAAACTGGGGTAATTCTTATTCGTCTTCTAGTTCTCCCTATCCTAATACATTGGGTGACCATCGTTCTTAGGCTAGTGGTGGTTCTAACGAACAAGGTGCCCAATATCAGGTTAGTAGAGCACAGTCAGCCTAACCATATCCTCCTTGCTAATTTTGTGGGAAACTTTACTGTGGTTATTTTAAAGAGAGACTAAATTGGTGCTATAATTATTTTTTGCTGGGTCACATGCAGCAAGAATATCCTTTATTTAGAGTTACCACGGGTGCTCATAAATTTTTGATTGCCACATCTTAAGCTCCAGATCTAGATGTGCCATATTTGACTTCCACTCCTGTATTTTTCATAGATTCATGGGCCCTTGCTGTGGTTTAATTCTTTTAACAGATAAATCAACCACAGTGTTATTTAATCCAGCTACTAGAAATTATAGGCTAGTCCAACGTAGCCCTTTTGATAGTCCACTAGGATTCCATCATTCCATTAATGGTATTGCATTTGCTTTTGACTCGATTGCAAATGACTACAAGATTGTTAGGCTTGCAGAAGTTCGTGGGGAACCTCCTTTTTACTACTTTACTATGCTAGAATGAAGAGCTGAGGTTTATGAATTGAGCATCGATTCATGGAGAGAGATAGAACATGTAGATCAACAATTTCCTTATGTTCATTGGTATCCTTGTGCCAAGTTATTTTACAAAGGAGCCTCTCATTGGTTTGGAAATGCTAAAAGAGTTGTGATTCTTTGTTTTGACTTGAGTTCTAAGACTTTTCAAAAAATCAAAATACCTGATACTTGTCATTCCAAAGATAGGAAGTGTTATGGCCTTGTAGTCTCAAATGGTCGGCTAACATTGATTTGTTACCCCTATCTAGGTTGTGAAATTGATCCAGCAATAGATTTCACGGAAATTTGGATAATGAAGGAGTATGTGTGTATGAATCTTGGATTAATAAATTCAATTTTCCACCACTTGCCATTGAATCACCGTTGGCAGTTTGGAAGGATCACTTGTTGTTTCTTCAAAGCATAAGTGAACATTTGATTTCCTGTAATCTTAATTCTGATGAAGTGAAAGAACTAAACGTACAGGCTTGGCCTGAAACTCTGAGAATAACAGTTTTCAAGGAATTTAAGAAATCAAGCATAATACAAAAGTATAATAATCATAGAAAAGATTACTTACTCTCTGACTTGAAGAGCACGTGCATTTTTACGACTTACTCTTTTGGGAAGACTTTTACACCCTTCATTTCATTAGGTTCTTTGGATTTTGGAAGTAGTATAACTTTTAATAATACTTATTCTTATTGTGTTATAAATTCATTTCATTGTGTTTAACTTTTTGTAAGCATAAAATAGAACTTTCTTTTCATTTTCGACTGTTAATACATAGTTTAGTTTAATTTCTTATTTCACAAAAGCAAAGAGTTCTAGTTCTTTTTTCTAATTTCAAAAAGTAATTCCTTTCTATGTTTTTTTAAAAAATATAATTTTACACATGGTCACCAACATTCACATATTATTATCTTATAAAAACCTACTGCTAAAGCACCTTACTAGCTAGAGAAAATATTCAAAGCAATCCTATAAAGAAAAGACGCAGTTGAAAAGGATAATTAAGAGTCTCCTCGTACTAAGAATCCAAAAGAAGACCCCTCTGGTATTATATACTGTGTCACTTTTTACTAGATTTTTTTGGAGTTAAGTCTGTTTTATTTGTTGAGTTTTCACCTTCTCTGCTTCTTTGATCTCACTTTCAGCACATATTATTTACACAATGAAGATTGACAATTCTTAATTGCATAATAGATTACTTGGCTCTACAATAAAAATCTCACCTTCAGCACATATTATTTACACAATAAAGATTGACAATTCTTAATTGCATAATAGATTACTTGGCTCTACAATAAAAAAAAGGTATGAAAACTTATTTTCATGACCTTGCTCTAATGACACTGCTTCTAGGAAACTGAAATAGCCTGCAAAATCAATACTGGTAACAAGTACAACATTGTCATTTGGAGATAACATTTTATGTACATGTCCTAAGTTATATCTTTTTGACACTGCACTTCTATGGAGACAAGATTGCAGTATGGACACCTTTGCTTCGTGTGCATAATGCATGGTATTAGTAATTCTTGTTATATATCATATCTGATCCAAATTTTATATAGTGTAAGTTAGTGGGGTTTCAGATGCTACCAACCTTGAATTGTATTTCCTAATCGTTAAGATATATCATCCAATGAACTATTGGCCTTCATGAAGTAGTATCAGCGTTCATCATTTTAATGATCTAAATTAATAGTGGTCATGGCTTAAAGCAATGAGGATAACTTGGTTGGTTGAGTTAATTTACACACAGATTGCACTACTGTTGAATAGTAAATTTTAAAAAAATATAATGATAACAGATCTTATGTTGTCTTTTGATTGAGGAATGAAAAAATTTTCATTAATTAGATTTAGTTTAGAGATTAAATTTGCCAAACACGTTTGGATTTGATGCATTCGTAATTATCAGTTTTTGTCCAGAATTGATTTTTTCTGATTCATACAATGTTAACGGATCCAAGTATTTGTTGGATTATTGCTGTGATTCATAGAAAAGTGGTTGGTTTTGACCATTTAAACATCAACTTATATTAAAGTGCAATTTGTACTATGACTAATTATTGATTTTGTTGTTTGTCTTATTTTAGAAAATAGCATTTTGCTGCACCTTAACGTTTGGCCAATTACTTCTTCGTTGAAGCTATATACTCCACACACTTTGGTGTCATTATGTCCTGTATTACAATGATGGATTTATCGTTTTAAAGCTAAGAAATATGGTGTTACTTTGCTGCACATGACATCTCTGAATTGTTATGGATTCTTGGTTCGTGGTGGCTGCATTCGGCGAGAATTTTCCTTGAAATACATGCCACCTCCAACTCCTTATTCATTCATATTCTATCACTTTATGACTTGTAACTCTTATAACCTCTAGGCCATTGATCTCCCCTCTTGTTTTTCACTTATTCTTTTGATTAATGCAAGGAAGAGTTTTCACATCTATAATAGTTGTTGTCTTGCATTATTTTTCTGAGAAGAAGAAAATATTGAGTGCTTAAAAGCTAGTAAAAATAAGAGTTTATTTAGTTGAAGGGAGATGTTTTTTTGTGTAGCTTCGAACTAATCTCTTATCCAAAGTTTGTTGAGTTATACTTTGTGAGTAGACTGTTGTATCCTTAAGGGGACAAGTCAAGAAGAATGCCATTGAATTAGTGAGAAATATTTGTTGCAGTTTGTTTGAAGCTCCTTGTCGAGAGACATATCCACGTCCCATCCAAGAAGAAGATAAATTTATTTTGTTCATTTTTTTTCAATTACAATTGTTGTAATTTTCGCCAACAATTTTATGAAGATTCAATGACAACAATTGATAACCCGCAAATGTCAAGAGAGATATCTTAACAAATCATTTCAGTTCAATGGTACTCGTTACAAGAGTTGAAAGACTAAAGAACTTTTTACTCAAGTACTCTTAATATTTCTTATGTGTTAAGAGAGAAGAATCCAAATAAAGAAGAAAATTCTTCCATTAATGATGATGGACTTATTTCTCTTTAAGGAAAAGTTCAAAAATATGATGTTGACTCCTACAAGTGTTGGTATTTTCTTTTTAATTGTGAATCTGATAACTTTTATGATTTTTATGATAGAATATACTCTAGTGCAAGGAAAATTTGAAAAGCATTGCAGAGTAAGTATGATATCGATGAGGCTAGAGTAAAAACGTATGCCACTAGAATGTTTTATTCATATTAAATGGTGGACAACAAATCAATATCAAACCAAGATTAGGACATTACAATGAATGCTAGAGTGCTCAAGTTCGATGAAGCCAAAATTGGTGATAACCTTTTTATTATTGGATTATAGATAAACTTTTACTTTAT
This sequence comes from Capsicum annuum, assembly GCF_002878395.1. NCBI lineage: Eukaryota > Viridiplantae > Streptophyta > Magnoliopsida > Solanales > Solanaceae > Capsicum > Capsicum annuum. The sequence continues at coordinate 103,695,460 of NC_061111.1, read as the reverse complement.
TGGAAGGAGATTCAAAAAACTATGTGCCACAAATAAAATAAATTATCTCTTGAGGTGTTGATAATGCAAACCCCCATCAAAAAATAGTTTATGGGCCAACATTCACCTTTGCAAAGAAAAAGGAACGACAAAGCACCGAAAGTAAATTCAACTACTTCAAATAATGTTGCTCCCGATATGAACAAAACTACTTCGTTTAAGCATAAGAAGAATAAATTCAAAAAAAATAATGGTAAACCTCCTAAGAATATTAATAATGGAAATAACCAAATACACAATTAACAAGTTTAAGAAAAATGACCATGCTTTATCTGTTGTAAGATTAGACTTATTGCTCAATTTTGTAAATTTTTAAAACGTGAGTCTACTCCTCAAGAAAAGGATATCAAAGTACAAATTGTGGTGGTGATGACAGACATAAATGTGCTTGATAATGTTTATGGATAGTAGGTTGCTTCTTGATACAAGTACGACCACAAAGATGGACACATGTGAGAATGTAATGAACCCGGGGCTTGGAGCGTGCGAGTGAAAGACTTAAAACACCCCAAACCGACCCTAATCTCACACTTGGAGTGTAAAGAGGAGCCTTTTAACAAAACAAGGCAGCCCCTAAATACACTTGAAGGGAGCCTAGTTCTTAAAAGGGCATTTTGGATATTTTGTATTTTATTTGTAACCTGGTATAAATAGAACATTATAGCGCTTTTAGACTTAGATTATTCACGATGTTGTAAGTCTTGAAACAAAAATAAAAACAAGTCATCTCTCCTTGAGGCACCAAAACTAAAATTAGGCATAGAGAGTGTGGAATCACTCTTGTTGATCTCATGGCTTGGAAATGTGATGCTTGGGAGGTGGATTCTGACCTTGTATCTTCGTAAGAGATAGGTAAGCATTGTGTGTAATTTTAAGGTTCCAAGAGTGGAATATTCTCTTGGGTTCGTAATATTATACCTTGATTAAGTCTATCTAACTATCCCTATACTTTTATTGTAATCTTGTAGTAGTTTGTGTTGTTGTAACCGTTTCTATCTCTTGTCAGTAAAAGCGTGTGTTGTTCCTATCTTTTTATTATTGTCCATATCGCCATATTGTTGCTGTTTCAGTGTATTTACACCTTCAATAGCTTGTTGTTATTGTGTTTTCATTGTTATTGTAGTGAATCCGAGAGTGGTCACCAAAGGGGTCCTCGGTTCTTCAAATTTGTGGACTGATTTGGTATTTGTTTAGTGTTTCCCTTATTCTTCTTGTATCATTTTGTATCAAAGAATGGCTTGATCTTTTTCCTACAAGATCAATCTTAGGCTTGCTTGATAGTAAATTAAACAAAAAGTGTTAGAAAACTAAAAAATCAAAAAGAATCAAATCTGTCCTTTTTGTGTTCTTGAACAAAATTGTGTTATTGTTGTGTCTTGGCCGAGATTTTTACTTGTTTTGTTATTTCTAGAGTTAGTTTTCTTCATCCCTAACACTCTTGAGTCTAAATCTAAGTTTGATCTTACATTATTGGTGTTGTTTTCTTGAACATAGTGCTTGGCCGAATTGCTGTTGAAATATTATTGTGGTGGACTATTTTGGCCTTGTGGTCTTCATCTTCTTGTTGTTCTAAGATTTTCCACGTGATATTTTTTTCATTGGTGGCCTAAAAACCATTTTGTTAAAATTGTAGTTGTCTTGGCCAATGTTGAAGATATTGTATTATGAAAATTGGAAGTTGGCCATGTGAAAATTGTGGTATTTTTGGAGATTGTTGTTGGTTATTCTTGGTGATTGTTGATGTTGTTCTTGAAGTTCTTCACAACCTTCATTTCTTGTTAATATAAAGTGAAAATTAGATCTATAAAGGTGAAGGAAAAAGGGGTGAAGCTTTGTTAGTCTTGAAAGACTTACCATCACTTATCAAATAGTCAATCACATCTCAACCACTTTCCAACAACTTTCCATTAAACAAGGGTCCATGTTATAAGAAGAAGTACAAGAAGGTCAAAGTCTTTAAAATTTGAATTTGAAAAGGCTCAAAGACTTGTTTTAATTTCCCTCTTTAAAACAAATTCCACCAATTCTTAAATTGTAAATTGACCAAGACTTGAGATTGGACAACAAAAATTGTTAGAAACCACAACTAATTACATGTTTCCACATCATCATTGTTACTGTTCACGCAACAATTTTGGCTCAAATTTTAGATTTTCTTAGTTTCTTTTTATTCTTTCGTAGTTTCATTTGATTGGTCCGAATGCTAATTGACAAGCTAGTAAACGCCTACTAGATTGTAAATTAGTTTTGTGTCCGTTTGTTTGTGTTAATGTTCTTTGTGTGCTTTTTTCTTTTGTGAATTCATTGTATCTTGTTGTTTCAAGTCCATAAGCAAATTTTCTTTGAGTCAAATTGAATGAAAATCTATTACAGACCAAGGTGGACTCCTCTCTCAATCTCTCACGAAGTACAAGCTGGCTTTTTAACACTTGTGAAACCAAGTGTGAGGTAAAAATTGAGAGTGAGAGTGTGTTGAGGCATTTTTGAGCTAACAAGTTTGTTTGTTGTGTTGTTTGTTGTTGTCTTTTCTTTTAGGTACCATGGATACCACTAATCTCGATGCCACGTTTGACCACATCACCGATAATATTAAAGACATGAAATAGCACGTTGAAAGGCTACCCCAATTGGTATCCACAATTATCCTAACAAATTCAAAACCTAAGGTCCAAACACCTTGCGGTGAGATCTTCCCAAAGGAATTTGCTTCCCAAACTTGTAACGGACTTTCACACCACGGTAAAGACGAACATACTCATGAACGTCAATGAAAAATATATATCTCTTACACTTTGGTACATATGGATGATGAACGTGTGACTAATAAGCCGTTGAATGTGAGTAGTAGCTTACCTACGTATGAGTATATTGATTCCTTACCACTTGTAGATAATGTAAATATTGTGAGAGTGGATACACTAGTTGATCCTATAGATAACCGAATCGACTTTTCAAGTAAGATCGATTTGTGTCCACATAGTGTTGAAGCTATTGTGTTGAGTGAAAGTACATCGTCTTATGAAAATTATGTTGACCAACTTGTGTGTAAAACTTGACCACTACTTGAGAATATGTGTGATGTGATTAATAAGTCTCAAGTGAGTGAAGAATTTGAAAATGTTGGTCAAGAAAAAAGAAGTGAACCCGTGAGCCTATATTGTTGTAAGGATTCTAATGTTTTCTTGGCTCATAGAGTTAATCGTGTGCTTGACATATCTTTGGAACTTGATAATGATTCCTGAGAGAGTAAAAGTTCCAAATCTGTTCGCGGGTTAGATCATTCACTCTTTAGGTACAATGTCTTGTTTGAAGATAGTTTAAACACTCCTAATAGACCTAGTGGTGAAAATGATGGTATAGTTTGCCTTGGAAGCTATAGCATATATGCTAACCCACTATGGTGTGACAACATTCCTCCTAAATATGGAAATCTCTTCTTGGAAGATAAGATTACTCTTAAGGGTAAGGAATGTGTGGTCTTGGAAACTACTTCTTCTTCTACTTTGTGTGGCTTTTCCGAGGACACCATAGTACAAGTAGAATTGAGTGCCACCTTTCTCTACTCTCTCTTTACTTGTGATGATATGTATGACAATGTAGAGAGTAGTCTGTGTGGTTGTGGTAAATACTACGGGAAATAGGTGTGTTGCTTAGACCCGTGTCTATGGCCATTCTTCCCATTTGATCTCGATGCCATCTTAGAGTGGGGAAGATTTACTTTCGGCTTAGGTGCGTTTCTTTTGGGTGCTTATCATAGAAAAGTCCTTGGTGAATTTGTTGATGGCTTCATAATGTTTAACATTAAGGACTCTTGGTTATATGTCCAATATGAACTACCTTGGCATGTCGAGATTTGTTGTAGGCCGAGACTTGAACTCAAAGAGTCCTTAGTTTCTTTTTTTTTGGGTGGGCTGTTTTGAGTGTTTTGAGTGCATACCATTATTTTTTATTTTTGCTAATCCTAACCCTCATGCCATGAGGAAGTGTGCTTGTTTGTCTCTCTTTGATTTTGTAATGCATGGATTCGAGGTCGAATCCTTTTCAAAGAGGGGAGGATGATACAAGTACGACCACGAAGATGGATGTATGTGAGAATGTAATGAACCCGGGGCTTGGAGTGTGTGAGTGAAGTACTTAAAACACATCAAACCGACTCTAATCTAACACTTGGAGTGTAAAGAGAAGCCTTGGAACACAACAAGGCAGCCCCTAAATACACTTGAAGGGAGCCTAGTTCTTAAAAGGGCATTTTAGACATTTTGTATTTTATTTGTAACCTAGTATAAATAGAACATTGTAGGGCTTTTAGACTTAGATTATTCATGATGTTGTATGTCTTGAACACAAATAAGCACAAGTCCTTTCTCCTCGAAGCACCTAAACTGAAATTAGGCATAGAGAGTGTAGAATCACTCTTATTGATCTCATGGCTTGGAAACATGATGCTTAAGAGGTGGATTCTGACCTTGTGTATTCGTAAGAGATAGGTTAACATTGTGTGTAGTGTTAAGGGTCCAAGAGTGGAATATTCTATTAGGTTCGTAAGATTATACCTTCATTAAGTCTATCTAACTATCCCTTTACTTTTATTGTAATCTTGTAGTAGTTTGTGTTGTTGTAACCATTTCTATCTCTTGTTAGTAAAACTGTGTGTTATTACTATCTTTTTATTGTTGTACATCTCGCCATATTTTTTTTGTGTGTGTGTATTTACACCTTCAATATCTTGTTGTTATTGAATGGTCACCAAAGGGGTCCTCGGTTCTTCAAACTTGTGGACTAATTTGGTGTTTTTTTCGTGTTTCTCTTGTGCTTCTTGTATCACTTCTAGTGAAAACTGTCATGTTAGCTATGATAATGGTTGATTTAATAAATAACTCCTTTTGAGGAGTCCCAAATTATTATGCCTGATGATTTCCACACCATTCAAGTGCTTGGGAAGGAAGGTGTCGAATTGAGTTTCCCTCTAGCAGGAAATTGAGTTTAAAATATATACTTTATATTTCTTCCATGCAAAATAATTTGATGTCTAGCTATCTTCTTGATTATGTAGGTTTCAAAGAGATTATTAAATTTCATTAATATGTGATGATAAAAAATAATGTTTGTATGGGAAATAGTTATTCTTAGGATGAGCTATACAAGTTCAAAGTTAAAATGAATAAAACTTGTACTGTCGTCTATATAATTTCTTCTATCAATTTTTGGCATGCTCTTTTGTGTCAAATTGATGATCGTTATGTGAAATCATAAATAGTTTAGAATTTATTCATGTAATGACACTTCAGGTTATTTTCACTATTTTCAGTTGTTTTCACAGTTAGAGATTTTTCATTGCTGCCCTAAGACATCTATGACTTGCTAGAACTGATAGTTTGGTTACCAGAAAGTTTGTTTATTTTTAAAAGGTAATTTTATGTTTAGAAGTCTTCATTGGTTTCAAATGGTTACCGAGGGAAAACTTTAGTAAGACGATCTCACATTTAAATTTTGATTGTCCCAACACCTATGGAGATGTTAGGCTAGGTAGACCTTTGGTTCGAACCCTAAGGCACCCGAGCTCATTTTGACCTATTGATCGAAAAGTTGGAAAACTAGAAATTTGGCTGTTTGACCCATATTTGGTTGAAATAGCCTTGGATGAAAAAATAAAACTTCTCCATTGAGTTTGAAACATTGAATTTAGAGTGGATACATAGTTCATTTGCATATATCGGATTTCAAATGAATCCCGAAGCCTTAACAGAAAATTGAAAAAATTCCAAGTTTGAATTGTCATCTAGTGTGGTCCACGATCACACATGATGTGAACAGGGTTGTGCGATCACACTAAGAAGTATAAGGATCTCCATATGTGATTCTGTAGATAGGTTGTGCAACCGCACACCTGCTTGTGCGGTTGCTTTACCTGAGTACCTGAAGGGGGGGTATAAATAGACCCCTTAAGTTGCAAATTTGCCCATTTCCACCCATTTTCTTGAGATAAAAAAAAATCCTAAAGAGTGTGATAACTTTAAAATGAGTCTAGGGGGTGACTTAGGAGTTTGATAAACATATATTTTCACTAATATCTTTGAATTTAAGATAAGAATCCTTCAAATTCATGCTTGAATCTTGATTATTTGACCAAAGCCCCAAATCTTTTATGGCTTGGTTTAAGCCCAAATTTTTCTCAATTTTCACTCATATTTGAGGGGTTTTGATTCTAGATGCTTGATATCATGTTATGTTGGTCTCAAAAATGTTATTTTTTGTAAGTAGGACCCATATAGGAGGTTTTCGGCATGGCTTTTGGACCTGGAGCACAATGCTACTATATGAGTATCGATATTCTCATATTGATGAGTATAATGTTTTTTTGATAGGTTGGTATATAGGAGAGGCTTCTCGAAAAGAAAGAGTGAAGGTTTAGTGATTCGTTGAGCTTTGTTCCACATTAAGGTAGGTCAGGTTTATTCCTTGTTAGATAGAGTTATTGACACGGCCCAAACAAGGGCCTAGACCTTTTGGAAGCCTCAAGCCCCACTCGAGACTGAAGACCACCTCCAATACCCAACCATTACCGCCCTGCACCTTATGTTGGCTAAATTCTGAAGATATAAAAAGATAAAATAGATCAATCATAAATCAAATACATAAGAATGGAGTAATCCCCAATTCAACTACTAATTGACCAATGCCAAGGCTGACACCAATACCAACACTGACCATGCCCATAATAGTCACATAAAGCCTTTATCCGAAAGTAAAATAATATCTGATCGGGACATTCCCCCGACCATAGCCAAAACTAGTGTCCAAGAAATAAAAAAAAGTATTTGAAGAAATCCATAACATGAATTGAAGCCTTCTGGAGTATGGAAGCTCACCACTTCAATCTAACATAAGCTATCCCCGAATCCAGTCACTGAGTAGGAAGAGTAGAATGACCAGTTCCTACATCGCATGAGGATACAACGCCTGAAGTAGGTTAACAAGTGAACGCTAATATGTACTTAGGAATAAGGATAAAATAATGCCAATATTAAAACCAAGTAAATATCCAAATGCACTCACATTCATACATATATATACATATATACCATGCTGGAAAAGTGAATCGGGTTTAGCATGAATCTAAAACATTTAACCTGGAATTGTGTAGCTTGGCCATCCTAAAACCACCCATGGTCTATATAGATTAAACTACCCTGCTGAAAGGGCCCCAACACATGTTAGCAGCACGATCAGGAGAAAAACCTGAGTTGACTAGTACATCTCCTAAAATATAAGTGTGACATGATGTAATGGGTCGCCAAGACCCACCCTACATCGACAAACGTGAGTTTTTAATTTTTGCCCCCCGAAACCACCACCTTTCATGGCTTTGCTAATACATCACCCTTTAATCCCATATTAAACCCATACACACAAAAACTAACCAATTTCCAAGAAGTCTTATTTATTAGGCATTAATCGTCGGTATTGTCATACCAACAATAGAGCTTGCAAGTCTATCTATTGATGCCATACCAAAGCCATTAAACCAATTTGACTACAAAGTTTCCATTTAGACCTATACCATGTCAATGAAGGCCTCACAAATCCATTTAAAAGCATTCCAACCCATTTAGGTTCCATTACCATTTTATACAATGGAACATTTTCAATGAAAGTTCAACTATGTAACAAAACCATTCTCTTAGGTATTTTATCAAAAATACTGAGGGAATATAGTTACCAAAGATAAAACCAAGTACTAGTTGACCATTCTCATGCAACCACAAGTCCAAACCATAATTATAACATTAAAACCATAATTAGAAACATGGGAAAACAATTATCTAACCCTTAGTAACTAAAATCCCCAACACATATTTCAAAACCCAAATAATACAACAATAAAACCATGAAAACCATCCATGAAAACATGATTTAAGTTTGAATTAACAATTAGAGAGGAGTAACATTCCTTAGATAACAAAAAAGAAAGAGAGAAACCACCCCTTAGAGCCTTAATTGATTCTTTAAAGAAAAATTTTAGCCTTTTTCTTGAATAAAAAGCTTGAGAGTGATTTGAAAGTGTTTAAAGTGTTTTTGTTTGAGAATAATAGGGTAAATTAAGTCCCAATAGTTTTCTAAGTCGTGGGGTCAAAATAAGTTATAATAGTAAATGTCTAGAATACCCCCAGCTTAAGTTGTAAAAATTCCCACAGATGGGTACGGTTTGCTCCCAATAGTCCCCAACCCTTTCTGAAATCACCGCCAAAAGTGAGACAAAACTGCATGCCACGATCAGAGATGATAGAAACAGGTATCCCATGCAAATTTACAATCTCTTAGAGGTATAACCTTACATAATCCTCAGCTGAGAAATTAGTCCTCACTAGCCAAAAGTGACCTAACTTTCTGATCCTATCCATGATGACCCAAATTAATTCAAAATAATTCTGAGACCGAGTAAGATCGGTAATGAAATTCGTGTTGATCACATCCCACTTCCATTTAGGAAGTTCAATTTCTTGATATAATACCTAGCCTCATGTTCTCAACTTTCACTTGTTGGCACACCATGTACTTGGCTAAAAAGTTAGACACATCCCACTTTATATTATTCAACCAATACATCTCCTTGAGGTCATGATACATTTTCATCGAACCAGGATGAAAAACATAGAATGACTCATGGCCTCGGTAAGATCCTCTCTCACAAACCATCTATATCAGGAACACATAATATCCCTTAGTACCGTAATGTACCATCACCACTAATCTCGAAGGTCATCACCTTTTGCCTACTTATATAGAGAATCAACAACTACATTAGCTTTACCTGGGTGGTAGTGAAGACTCATGCCATAATTCTTGAGAAGTACAAGCCATTTCCTTTGCTTAATATTTTGAGTAAAGACACACTACAAACTTTTATGATCAGAAAATATATCCACATGCAACCCATATAAGTAGTGACACCAGATTTTTTAACACAATCACCACAGCTAGCAATTCCAAATCATGAGTCAGATTGTTCCTCTCATGCACCTTCAACTGCCTGGATGCATAAGCTGTCACCTTCCCATGCTACAAGTCCCACACGGTATACATCATAGTAAACTATAGACCTATCTATGCCTTTACGCAAAGTTAAACCGAAGCCAAAGTTAGATTATCCTTCAGCTTTTCAAAATTACCCTCACACACATCCGACCATAAGAACATTACTTTTTTCTGAGTCAACTTAGTCAAAGGGGCAGCTACAGTAGAAAAACTTTCCACAAACATCCTGTAAAATCTAGCTAAACACAAGAAACTCTAAATACCAGAGTGAGTTGTGGGTCTAAGCTACTTTTTCACCACTACAACCTTCTGAGAATCCACCATGATCCCTTTACTACAAATGATATGACCCAAAAAAGTGACATCATTCAACCAAAAGTCATACTTCGAGAACTTAGCATACAATTGCTGCTCCTTCAACGTCTGCAACACAATATGGAGGTGATTGGCCTGATCCACCCCGCCCTTATAATACAACAAGATTTTATCAATGAAGACAATGATAAACAGGTCTAGAAACTGATGGAAGACCCTATTCATCAAATCCATGAATACTGCAGGGGCATTAGCCAAACCAAACGATATCACAAAGAATTCAAAATGCCCATACTAGGTACAAAAGGCAATCTCTAGGATATCCACCTCCCTAATATTAAGCTAATGATACTTGGATCAAAGGTCAATTTTTGAGAAAAACATAGAACCTTGCAATTGATCAAAAAATCATCTATCCTTAGAAAAGTATAATTGTTCTTTACCATCACCATATAAAACTATCGATATTCAATGCACATCTGAAGGAAACCATCTTTTTTACGCACAAATAACACCGGTGCCCCCTATGGTGTCACACTTGGATAGATTAAACCTTTTTTTAAAAGATCCTTGAGTTGCTCCTTAAGCTTCATCTACTCACCTAGAACCATTATATATGGGGGAATAAAATTGGATAGGTCTCCAGAACCAAATTAATTCCAAACTCAATATCACTATCAAGAGGAACACCAGGAAGGTCATTAGGAAAGACCTCAAGAAATTCATTTACCATCGGGTCGAATGCAAAGAAGGACCCTCCAAGTTAGAATCTTTACCTAGGACTAGATGGTAGAGACACCCCTTAAAGATTTACCTTCGAGCTCTAATATAAGATATGTACTGCCCCTTAGGAGCTAGGAAACCACCCTCCTACTCAACAACTAGATCACTAAAAAATTTAAAGACCTTACAGGTTCGATAATCTTGAGATGCATACCACGAGTCTAACCAATACATCCCCAATATGACATCAAAATCCACCATATCTAATTCAAACATATCCACCATAGTATTTTTACTACTAATATATACGGCGTACCCCTTATAGATTTTCTAGCACTCATAGACTCACCTACCAAGGTAGGATCAAAAAAAGGTCTGAAATAACCTTGGGACCAAAACTAAAAAGAACAGCCACAAATGGGGTCACATAAGAGAAAGTAGATGTAAAATAAGTAAATAGTACACATCACAAGAAAAGAGTCTCAACGTACCGATAACGACATCAGGCGATGCCTCAGACTCCTGGAATTTACCTTTAAAAGTTAGATTAAGTCAAGTTCTTCACCACATGATACGACATATTGACACTGCATTGTGTCACTTGAATTTGCTCCTCAAAATTTTGCTAAGTGTCAAAACATTAAGCATCGACGTGATGCGCTAACATCACGTCGATGCACTGGAAGTTTCAAAAGAAGAATTTTCTAAGTTACAGAACTTATGCATCGACGCGATGCGTTGGCATCACGTCGATGCACGAAAAATTGTTCTTCAAATTTTAGCTAAGGCACACATATTGCCAGTTAATGCAACGTGTTGAGATAGAGTCGTGTCACTAGAATTTTTCTCAGTTTCTTTTTTTCGTCAATTCTCAACTCTTTTATTTTCTTCTTACTCTCGTGCATCTCCATATGTTTTTGACTTTGATCCACACTGTCTTTTACATATTCAAGATGTGTATCCAATTTTCTTCCAAATCTATGAAAAATTTACCCTGTATCTCTAATCACATCGGTTAGCCACGAAACACAATTTAACTCATAATTCAATATAATTAGCATAGTTTTTATTCACAAAACAAGTCCAAATATGGGTAAATAGTAGTATTTGGATATATAAATACGCCCAAGATCATGCTTATTAATATAACATTAACTTTCTAGGCGTCAAGAGCTCTTGGTTTATTATCTATCCCCTATTTATTACACAATATCTCTTCATAAGTCAACAACTTGTCATTATTCACTAAATAAAAAATATCTAGCATCTAACTAAGATTCACCACTAGATCATATTCGATAATTAACCAATATTTTTTTAGCCATCACAATCGCACTACTCACTATTCATCAGATGTTGCTATTACCATTTATTCACTATTCATCTATCAACTAACATCTTTATTAACTTGCATCACTAGTTTACCAATCTTCGTTTAATAACTAACAAACATTATAGACTTAGTCATCTATAGGAACTTAGCATCTCTATGACTAAACCCATTATCACTAATATCTATAATAAAATCATCATCACTATTATTAGCCATCAATTCCCTAAGTCCTGTTGGTCACTATGGTTCACAAACCCATTAATCACTATTCGCCACTTAAGGAATGCCTACCTCTAATCGCTTTTCAACCTTAAATCAACATCTATTCCACTTCATACCCTAAATCATTAGGAGAATATAATCGACACCTCTAATACTAACATTATACCCAACTACACAAGAGAATAAATAAACTTATTATTTCCATACATAGGGCTAGCTAGGTTTGAACTTGTAGATGTACACATAGGCAAATCAATAATCATCCTCCAACCTTTTTGAGCATCATCATATCGTCAGAGTATCCTTCAAACTTTTCGGGTATCAATATAACATGACAATATCCTCTGGCCATATAGAGTATTATCATATCATCACAATATCATTTGGCCGCACTGGGTATCATTTGATGATAACAATATCATTTGGCTGCATCGGTATAGTCATATAATCACAGTATCATCCGGTCACACCGAGTATCATAATATTATCACAATATCCTTTTGCCTTCTCGGGTTTTAACATTTCATCATAATAGCCCCCAAACTTTCCAGGTATCATTTTATCATCATAATATCCTCCATCCTTATTGGGTATTAATATATCATTATAGTATCCTCTAGCCTTACTGGGTATCAATATATCATCAAAATATGTAAATTAATATCATTAATAAAGGGAAATCCCCATGAGGGTTGAAGTAAATAACAAGCCCCATGAGGGCTAAAGTATGAGTTTTGTTGTAGGCATCAACGCATGCCAATATTGTTGTGCATAACAAGTAATAAATATTTGAATAACAATATGACATAAGGCATCAATGCATGCCAATATTGTTGTACATAAGAATCAGACAGTTCAAAATGGCAACACATCATATGCATAAACACAAACATTCACAAGTACTAAGTTAGTGCCCATACTCCAACTGGTCCACAAGGTAAAGAACTCATCACGACATCCCATACGATCGGAGAGCACACCCAAGAGAAACATAAAGGAATCAAGTAAACAAAATATCCACACTTTCTTTTTATACCATAGTTTTCTATAATTTCTATCAAAATCTGCCATTTTGCAACATTCATAATCAGCATCAATAATCATAGCTGAATAACATATATCATCAATACAATCTATTCACTCATTATTAGCTGGTAAATGCTTTGTTGTGACTCAGATGCACACACTAGTGCACGTGATTGTACAAATAATATAGTGATTTAGACAATCAGATATTGTTCCCACGAGGACTAAGAAACTAGAAATTTAACCAACTTTTAGATTTAGACAATGAGTATTTAGTGTTGTAAAGTATCAGGATGATTTTGAACTTGATAGTAAAAATATAAAGTAATTAATTAGAAATAAAAGTTTATGACTAATGCAAAGCAAGTAACGATTGTAAACAATAATGATAAGAATTCCAGGGTTGAGACTTTCCAAACAATCATACAAATCTCTATTCTTATAGAAGTCTAATTGGATAACGGGTTGTTGGTTCGCAAGGTTTAAGATACGATTTGTCTTCCGACCTCAAATCTTCTATCTATTGAATATTATAGCTACAACTCCTGTAGAGATACAACAATTTTTCTAGATTCATTAAGTACTCTTCTTGCAATTGAACCAAACAAGGCTTCTAGGTATATCCCTATCCTATATGCTAATTCAAAACCCTTATTTCATAAAAGGGTAAGAACCTTGTTCCTTAATTTTCTCGTTCTATTCTACGATTCTCCTCTCGAATTCACATGGAAAGATAAATTTATTCTAATGGCGGCCAAGCATTAAAATAGTAAGCTCAAGAAATTGAGAACAACCCAGATGATAATCCAAAAAGAAACTATAATAAAAAATACTAAAGAGTAATCATGTTCTTGACGTCAACCCTAGAACATGGGTATTTAGCCACTTATGTTTGAATAAAATATAAAAACAAGTAATTAATCAAAACCAAAATTTGTCTTTAGGTAAAGAAGTTCAAAAGAAATAATAAGAACCCTAAAAGAAAGAATTCTATGCTTTTTCGCTGCTGCTACACTTTCCAAAAGTGTTAGGGATTGTGCTCACATGTTCCTTTTATACTTAAGAAAATTTCACCAAATCTAAAGGCTTGACGCAACGTGTCGATAATCGCCATAACACAGCCAGCATGTCGCATCAACATCACGTTGATGCATTGGAATTTACCTTTAAAAATTAGACTAAGTCAAGTTATTCACCATACGACGTGACGCATTGACATCGCGTCGTGTAGCTGGAATTTGCTCGTCAAAATTTGGCTAAGTGTCAAAACTTTAAACATCAACGCGATGTGCTGACATCGCATCGATGCACTAGAAATTGAAGAAGAAGAATTTTCTAAGGATCAAAACTTATGCATCGACGTGATACGTTGACATCTCGTCAATACACTAGAAATTTTTCTTTAAATTTTGGCTAAGGCACACATATTGCCGGTCGACGTGATGCATTGAGATAGCATCGTGTTATTGGAATTTTTCTCCTGTTCCTTTCTTTCTTTTTGCCAATCCTCAGCTCTTTTCTTTTCTCCTTACTCTCGTACATCTCCATATTTTTTTGACTTTGATCCACATTGTCTTTCGTATCTTCATAACGTGTATCCAATTTTCTTTCAAATCCATGGAAAATTTTCCCTATATCTCTAATCACATAAGTTAGCCGCAAAACACAATTTAACTCACAATTCAATATAATTAATGTAATTTTTATACTCAAAACCAGTCCAAATATGGGTAAATAGTAGTGTTTGGACGTATAAATACGCCCAAGATCACCACCCCACACTTAAAACCTTGTTCGTCTTCAAACAACTTCAAGCAACACCATCATCAAACTTTCATATCACAGCCTAAGAGTCATACTAGTGTTGGGCACATGAACACTTTATTTCACACTTTATCGTCCCAACAATGACATTTAATTCATTGGCAAACTTAATAAAAGCACACAATCTAGGAACTACATAAGTAATCCAGACTTTCATCCACATGCATCCTCACAACAAGAAAGTTTTCCCTATATCTATCATAATTTAACGATCTAAATCAGGCAGGAAATATCAAAATTCAATCACTCGCTCTCAACAATGAATTCTTACATTACAGGTCATGAACAATAGGCTTGCCCTTAGTGTATTACTCCACTAATAGTTGGATGTTGAAATGTAGGATCAACTAGGTTTTTTTATTGTTGTAATGCAGGCTAAGGGACGGGTAGGAACTATTTGGGAAATAGTGACTAATCTCTCTAAGAACTTTAATACATAACCACCTTACTTCAAAATCACATTTTTGTCAACCCAACTTTACATTTTATTATCTTTTCACATCTATTGTTTTATCCCAATCTTTCTAAGCACATTAACAGCACTACGGTAGGAGTATTTTTCTTTTTTACATCTTAATTCAATTTTTAGCTTTTCTTCATACCCCAATTCTTGTTACGCACCACTATAGTAGCCACCCTAATCCTAAGAAATTTGCCTTAGTGGAGGTGCACATTGTCCTTAACAGACCAATGCCAAAACAGGTTCATTGTAACACCAAAATCGGGTAACAAAAACTAAAATTTTCATCATAATTTTTTCCTAACTCCTAACCATCATAATTAAATGAACAACGAACACTTCTCAGGTTATTCACTTTCACCTCTTTCCTTCTTAATATTTCCATTACCTCTTATTAATTCATTTGTATCAAAGCGCTTAGGAAATAAGGATAGAATTAAGGTCTATCAAAGAAGGGATTTGGCTAAGGATGAGGCTATGAAAGAAATCAGGTTATTGTCTCAATGGGGATAACTAAGTCCATGCGTAAGGGTAGGTAAGTAAAGTCTTTACAATTCAGTTAACAAAGAAATTCCTAAATCACTGCCTACACGTAACACCCTTTATTTCTCTTTGTAAACACACCGGAAAAGTTCTAGTCATTCCTATACATGTAGAATATAAACAAATACTCACTCACTCCGTGCATGCTAAGAATCAAGCCGAATTCTTACGGTTTTTGATATTTCACTTTATCAAATTCAACATTAAGCCAATCAAATCAAACTACACACTATTGGGATTTAACATCTAAAAATATATCTTTTTTTTCAACACAATTTTTCAAATCTAAAAAATCTTTCCCAACACATAGCATTTTTCAAAAGTCGCCATTAGGGTCCTTTGAGATGGTCCTCATCCATCTATCATAGGGGGAGGCACTAAATATAACATTGAAATTGCCAAAAAGGGAACACATAATACTTGTAATCTAAAAATTACCACAAAGGGTGAAAATAAAATACTATAAATAAAACAAACTTTAGCTGGTTTGCTAAAGAGGGCAATCATTTTGACAAAAAGGGCAATATTGTCAACTTACATCCCACAAAACATAAAAATAGAATTAAAAAAATTGTTCAATCAACATATCCAAAAACCAACATTGTTCAGATATTAAAAATGGAATAGATAGAGATAAAGATGATCAACAACAAACCACCCCACACTTAGACATAGAACTGTCCCAGTGCTAGCAATATATATAAGGCAAGGTGGAATCGTACTCCCTACTTAGTCAAATGTCAGTTAGTCCATGACTTCATCAGCATCAACATGATCACACAAATCATCACTAGAATCTCCATCATAAGACTGTTATTCATCCTCGAACTCATTATTAGAATAAGCTATGCGTCTTTTCTCATCCGTGGGGAGTTCATCATTTAATGGCTCATCAAAATCAGGCCCAATGAGCAACAAATTCCGATCATGAGGCCCTAGTGCGTAGTCAAGCTCCACCGCACTCAGTCCTTAATTGCAGCATAGTTAGCCCATACATACGGGCTGTGGTATTATCAGTGCAAGTAATACAATGGAGCATAGTCAAATTCACACCATGAGGAGCTGGTACTTTGGTGAGAGAAATATCAAGTGGCCTATCACCAACATGTGGTAAATAATCTACCTCCTCCTTCGGCACACCTTGTTGGCTAAAAAATCTGGTAAACATCCCACCAAACCCATATCTCTGACCCCCTAAGAATCATGCCTTCCTCATCGCCAAAAAAATAATGGCACCCACATCCATATCATCACGCATCAAAGCATCACACCCTATTATGGGTCACCTCCATCATATGTTTCCTATGACCAAGACATGCATAGATAATTTGGGTCCATAGCATGCCTCCCTATTCATATGAGCACATAGAAGTGATATATGCGTACCTATCTCTTTATAGAGAATCCACCTCACCGTAGATCGAGTGCCACACAAGAGATTAAGAATATGCTCATATGGTGGCTCAATGATTATTGTCTTCGGTGGATCTGGATCCACGAAGGGTTCACCTAACAACTCATTAACTATATTTGCAGTGAAAGTTATCACATGACCACGTACCTCGACCTCAGAATCTTTCAGGTTCCAATTTACGTAGAATTCTCTAACTACGCTTAAGTTGCATGCGTCTAGCTGCTCAAAGAGTAAATTCATGTGGTGGGTCTCTATCTTTCTCACTATAGATGGATATTCTTTCATCTAGCTTGCCCTACTGATAAATTGGTCAGCTAACTATTTTGACTCTTTATGTTGAGAGTACCACTTTCTTCCTACTGCTACAACATCCTTAGTTCCAAACCTTATTTGACCCTTTGGAACTTGTGAGGTTACAGGCACCCGGTCAGCTTCACGAATCCTCTTTTGCCAGGGTTCAGATATTCCAGCTACACTTTCCCCTATGCTTCTTTGCTGGTGGCTTCTCGATATTGTACCTATTAAACATAACAGCCCACAAACTTATACAACAAGCACCTTCAAATCTAGCCACCACTACGTGTGAAATTTACTCCACACTTTATTTCCATCATATATTGAACATCATCATTCTAATAATCTTGAAATTTCCTCATGATTAAGCAAATCAACTCATTTATTTAGAAACTAAGTCACTTTGAAAGTGTACTTCATCACTTTAACAAGAACATAAATAATCTAATCTTGACATAGCTTATAGTAATTCATGAAATTATACCACAAAAATTCAGAACAGTCAAAACAATTTTGATAGTCTACGACCAGAGATTTACAAGTCATAGCTTAAATAAAACCCGCAACCTACACAATTATTGTCACTTTTCCACTTAAACATGCCATTTATCATCTCAAGTCCACAAATCAAAACAAGTTCATGCCCTCTATCACTAACTATTTAGCATCCTAATTATTATTTACCATATAAAATAACTTTGAGTAAATAAAGGGTACAAGACTTACCATTGACTTGATGAAGACAAAAATAAAAATCGATTCTCAATTTGAGGGAATTTAGGGACGGCGGTGACACTAGGTTTAGGGTAAATAGGTGAATAGGTTATAGTCATATTTATAGAGGTCACCCAAAATTGAGCAGTTAATGCGACCCATCATGTTTCACACTGTAGAATCGATGCGACGCATCATGGTTCACATTGCAGAATCGACGTGACGTGTTATGTTCGCATCGCTTCTCCAGAAGTAGCATTAAAAATTTAGTCTAAGTGTTGCCTGCTTACCAACCGATGCAGCGAGAGGCTTACCATGTTAATAGGACTGACACGATGTGTCAGAATCACGTCGGTTTACTATAAATAACTTTAGAAAAATTTTAAATTATGGGCATAATGCACATCGACCAACACATCAAGATAGAATCAATCCAGAATGGAATTTGCATCCAAAAATTTTCTAAGGATAAATTTCCCATACTTTAATGCATCTTTTCTTACCCTTTACTCTTTTCTCACCATGAATCACCTATTTACTTACTCAAAGGACCATGTTCATCATCTTCTCATCTTCTCTTTCTCCACCAAATTTGTTGTTTCTGTACATCCATTAAAAACAACAAAATCATTTAAGTAAAAGTGGGTTTCTCCCGCCAAGCGCCTTATTTTTTGTCTTGGCATGACTCATCTTCTTGTATTTTTTGTTGTTCTTTAACTATTAAAAATTAAACTACCAATTACATTAGATTTGTGGGTTTCATTGCATACATCGCCTTATTTTACATTGTGGCATGACTTAGCTCAGTTCTACCCCTCAGCAAAGGTGATGGACTCCTTGTGCTTATCCGGATGATCAACCCAATCATGATTTACATGCTATCCATTCACCAGGAACTGCTCCTTATTCTCTTTATTTCACAACTCTACAGCTCCATGAGGTCATTCGCACCGCCTCAAAAGGTCTAGACCATTTAGATCACAATTTACTCGAGAATAACTTAAGTCTTGAATCGAACAATAAAACAAGTTGTTCGTGTTCAGACACTCTCTCTTAAATTTGTTTGTCATGCCATGTTTTGGTCTTCTCCTTATATATCTTGGCATTTTTATAGGCATAATGCCGAAATTCGTCAAGCTCATTCAGCTGCAATAATCGTTTCTCACCCACGGCTTTCATCTCAAAATTCAACCTTTTCACGGCCCAATACGCTTGATGTTTTAGTCCATAGGAAGATGGAATGCTTTACCATAAACCAAACAATATGGAAACGTCCCAATGGGTGTCTTGTAAGCTATTCAATAAGCCCAAAGTGCTTCATCTAATTTCTTCGCCCAATCTTTTACTGTCCATTCACAGTCTTCTGTAGTATCTGCTTAATCTCTTGGTTTGGCACCTCAACTTGTCCACTATTTTTGGGATGGTACGCAGTAGCAAACTTGTGCCAAACACCATATTTAGGAAGAATATTTTTGAACCAAGTGTTGATAAAGTGCGTACCTCCATCACTAATTATCGCTTTAGGTGTACCAAATCTGGAAAATATGTTCTTCTTCACAAATTTCAGCACCATCCTTCCATCATTAGTCAGACTCGCCATAGCTTCCACCCATTTATAGACTTAGTCAACCGCTACAAGTATGTATGGATTGCCTTTTGAAGGTAGGAATAGTCCCATGAAATAGATCCCCCATACATCAAAGACTTTGACTTCTAAAATATTATTGAGGGGTATCTCATGACGCATAGGTATAGTTCCTAACCTTTGAAATTGGTCACAATTCTTCACAAAAGCAATTGCATCCCTAAACAACGTAGGCTAGAAAAACCTGATTGCAGCACTTTCTTAGCAGTTCTCTCACCCCCATAATGTCCACCATAAGGGGACGAGTGACAATTTTCAAGCACCTTTGAAACTTCAGCCTCTAGAACACACCTATGAATAACTCTATCTGGGCCCTATTTAAAGAGATATAGTTCCTCCCAAATATAAACACGAGAATCATAAAGCAATTTTTTCCTTTGTTGTGTGGTGGCATTAGGAGGATACACCTCACAAGCTATTAAATTCACAATATCAGTATGCCATGGGAACTCTATTGCATCTATACACAATAAATTTTCATCAAAAAACTCTTCCTTAATGCTAAGAGATTCATCAACTATATAGTTTTGACTTTCCAGCCATGACAAGTGGTCAACAACTTAATTTTCAACTCCCTTCAAATCTCTAACCTCAAGTTCAAACTCTTGTAGTAGAAAAATCTACCTAATCAGTTGAGGCTTTGAATCGTTCTTATTCACAAGATACTTAATGGTAGCGTGGTCAGTATGAACAATGACCTTAGTGCTAACTTAATAAGATCTAAACTTGTCGAATGCATACACCACTGCCAATATTTCTATCTTTGTAATCGTATAATTAACTTGAACATCATTCAATATTTTTCTAGCATAGTAGATCAAGTAAAATACCTTATATATTCTTTGACCTAAAACTTCTCCCACAACAACGCCTCTAGCATCACACATCAGCTCAAATGGTAACTCCCAGTGTGCTGCAATCAGAATTAGTGCTTTAATCAACTGCTTCTTTAGTTTTTCAAAAGCTACTTGGCAATCATCCTCGAACTCAAACTTTACCTCTTTCTCCAATAATTTGCACATAGGGCTTGCAATCTTTGATAAATCTTTAATGAACCGCCTATAGAAACCTGCATGTCCTAGAAAGCATAGCACTTTTTTAACTGTGACTGGATGTGGCAATTTTTCAATCCCTTCAACCTTCGCCTTATGTACTTTGAGTCCTTTACATGACACTTTATGTCCTAGGACTATTCCTTCCTTAACCATGAAGTGGAAATTTTCCCAATTTAGCACCAAGTTTGTCTCTTCACATCGAGCTAGAACTCCATCAAAATTCTGCAAGAACTTTTCAAAAGAATTACCGTACATAGATAAATCATCCATTAATACCTCTACAAAGTCTTCAACCGTGTCGAAGAATATCGCCATCATACATCTCTAAAATATAGCAAGTGTATTGCATAGGCCGAAGGGCATATGTCCTAACACGTATGAACCATAAGGATAGGTGAAAGTAGTCTTCTCCTGGTCTTTCGATGCTATAATAATCTGATTGTAGTCGGAGTACCCATCTAGAAAACAATAACACTTTTGTCCCGCCAATTTATCCAGCATTTGGTCAATGAAAGAAATAGGATAGCGATCTTTATGAGTCGCTTTATTCAATATTCGATAGTCAATACAGATCTTCCAACCAATCACCATATATATGGGGATCAACTCATTATCATCATTAGTTACCACAGTCATCCCTCCTTTTTCAGTACACAATGCACTGGACTCACCTATTTGCTATCAAAATTGGTTAGACAATACCACTATCTAACCACTTGATCACTTTTTTTGACCACCTCCTTCATCACAGGATTCAACCTTCTTTATTGCTGCACTCTCGGTCTGTAACCCTCTTCCATGTAAATATTGTGCATGCAAAATACTAGATTAATTTCGATCACCTTTTTTCTCCTCTTTAGGACTGCTATAGCTTTCTTTACTTGCATATCTGTTAAAATCGTAGACAAAATAATAGGCAAAGTATCTTGATCACCAAGAAAAACATATTGTAAATCAGGAGGTAGAACCTTAAGCTCTAAGTTAGGAGCTTCATCAATTGAGTCCTTGGGTGATGGAGCGATTGGCCTATCCAATGGCTCGACAGGCACTTTGTTCATTGGAATCACTGCCAAATTTATAACCTGGACCAATTCTAATACTTCCACATCTCCATCAAGATCATGACCCATCAAATCCCACTCCAATGGATCATCAGACAACAGTAACTACCAATCCAAAACACGGTCAACAACTGATATAGATGACAACTCCTCATATGTAGCTGGCAGTTTCAGTGCCTTGTACACATCAAAGACTTCTACTTTATCATTCGCTCGCATTGTCATTTTCCAGGACGCTACATCAATTAGTGACTGTCCAAGTGCTACGAAGGGTCATCCCAAAATAAATAAAACTACAGGATCAGCCTCAGAGTTAAGAATTACAAAATCCACCAAAAAGATTAAGTATCCTACTTACACCAAAACATCCTCGATAATACTGTCCAACCTAGTAAGTAATCGATCTAGTAACTGTAAAGTAATAGTAGTGGGTTTGGGACTCCCAAGACCCATCTTTCAGCACCACGATATGGGCATAAAATTTTTGCTAGCTCCCAAGTCACATAATCCACATGAACAAATGGTCTGTCCACTGGTAATTTCCAAGGTGAAACTACCTGGATCCATAATATTTATGGGAAATTTATTTGAATCTTGGATGTGCACTCTTGAGTAAGTGAAATCGTAGTGTACTCGGTCAACTTATTCTTATTTGCAACTATGTCCTTCAAGTATTTTGCATATTTTGGCATACTCTGCAGAATGTAAACAAGAGGAAGATTCACTTGAACCTGCTTCAGAAGATCTAATAACTTTTTTTAACTTAGTTTCTATTGATGCTTCCTTACCCTTTGAGGAAAAAGTAAGGGAAGAGTCTTCTTTTCCACATAAATTTCTTCATTTGCCCCTTTTCCCTTGATTTCTTTCTCTGCATTGTCTTTAGCACCCTCATCATTAATTGTGGTACCAACCTGCTAGTAAAATGTCTACTTAGTTTGTAGCCGACTCCTTGTTGTAACCATATTTACCTGCCTAAGATTTGTATCTGTATGGCTAGGTAATACTCCTTGAGGTGTATTCTTTGCTCCAGTAATTTGGCCCAGTTACAACTCTGGATTTCTTGTAAGCGATTGTTGACTCGTCAACTCAGCTGCAAACTATGCCTATTGAGTCTTAATTTCTATTGCAAATTATGTTTGTTGAGACATAAACTTATTCATCAATTCCTTTATGTTGCTAGATTTAGTAGCCGCATGATTATTCTAAGCTGGCTGTGGATTTGGTTGTACTTATCCCTTGTATTGATTTACAATCTGCACTTGATTTCCACCCCATAGAAAATTGGGATGGTTCCTCCTGTTGGGATTATAAAAGTTACAAAAATTTTGTTGTCCCTGATAATTTGCATTACCCACATAGTTGACAAAGTCTAAATTAGCCGTGCAACCATCAGCTACAAGCTCTCCACTTCCGCGAAACTCACACCAAGAATTCACCTATTGGACTATATTTACTATGGCTGCTAGTTGTGTAACACCCAACTTTATGTTGTGAAGTTGAGTAATCATATGATTTTGCATGGCTGCGATATGTTCTTGTATTATAGTGAACTAATCTACCTCCAATACCCCTACAACCTTTTTAGGAGTACTCCTCTAGTCTGTATGTCAGTCAGGGTTCCCTTGTGAAATCCGATTCATTAGTGTGTACAATTCTTCATATATCTTTTCAAGAGCCAGTCCACCTGCTGCTGAATCCAAGAAAATCTTTTTGTTTTTCTCCAATCCTTATATGAAAGTATGCATAAGAACATCATTGGATTGATGATGGTGAGGGAAATTTTTGAGCATACCCTTAAATCTCTCCCAATCTTGGTAGAGATTCTCTCTATCTTTCTGTCTAAAACTCAAGATTTTACTCCTCAAGTGTGCCATCTTCCCAGATGGAAAGAATTGAATAAGAAAGTTTCGAGCTAGATCTTCCCATGTAGTGATGGAGAGTGGTGGTTCAACATGTAACCACCTTTTAGCTTTCCCCAATTTGAGAGAAAGAAAAGAGTGTCAACCTAACATAATCAGGATTCACTCCTCCAGGAATGTTTGTATCACTGATTTCCAAGAAGGTCTGTATATTCTATTGCAGATCTTCGTGTGAAAGTCCATGAAATTGCCTCACTGAATTCAGGAATTGCACCATATTCTACTTTAATTCAAATTGACTTCCTAGTTCGGGCTTGAGAATACTGCTCGTCACATGGTTCCTGAGAAGGATTTCCACCTCACTGATAGGTCTAGCAGCTGGTTGAGAAGGAATAACTAGATTGAAAAAGGCAGAATATTTGCCACATTTGCATCCACCAGTTCATTTTTTGTTCAACCATTCTTCGCCTTTGTTGAAATATCTATTCTGGTTCTGCAAAAGGCTCTACCAACTCTTTAGCTCTCGCCAGTCCTGGATTCAACAAAACCTGCAAAAATTCAACCGCTAAGATCAAGTTATTAACACGTAAATCTAATATTAAAAACCAAAAATATAGAAAATTACTAATTATATTAGTCTTCGGCAACGACGGCAAAAACTCGTTGAGACTCAGATGCATATGCAAGTGCACATGATCATACAAATAATATAGTGATATAGGTAATCAGATATCGTTCCCATGATGACTAAGCAACTAGAAATTTAACCAACTTTTAGTTTTAGATAATGAGTATTTAGTGTTGTAAAGTATCAATATGATTTTGAACTTGAGAATAAAAATATAAAGTAATTAATTAGAAATAAAAGTTTATGACTAATGCAAAGAAAACAACGGTTGTAAACAATAATGATAAGAATATTAGATCTATTGAATATTATATCTAATGAAAAGCGTTGTGGGTTGGCAAGGTTTAAGCCATGATTTTTGTCTCCCGACCTCAAATATTATATCTATTGAATATTGTAGCTACAACTCCCGCAAAGATATAACAATTCTTCTAGATTCATTAAGTACTCTTCTTGTAATTGAACCAAACAAGGCTTCAAGGTATATCCCTATCCTAAATGCTAATTCAAACCCCTTATTTCATAAAAGGGTAAGAACCTTGCTCCTTAAAAGAATATCAAAGAGTAATCATATTTTTTACCTCAACCCTAGAACAAGGGTATTTAGCCACTCATGTTTGAATAAAATATCAACAATAAGTAATTAATCATACCCAAAATTCGTATTTAGGAAAAGAAGTTCAAAATAAATAATAAGAACCCTAAAAGAAAGAATTCTATACTTTTCCACCACTGCTGTACTTGCCAAAAGTGTTTGGAATTGTGCTCACGTGTTCCTTTTATACTTGAGAAAATTTCACCTGATCTGAAGCCTTGATGCGATGTGTCGATAATCACATCAACACAGCCATTACATCACGCCAACATCGTATTGATGCACTGGAATTTACCTTTTAAAATTAGACTAAGTCAAGTTCTTCACCACACGATGCCACGAGTTTAAATCGTGTTGTGTTACTGGAATTTGCTCCTCAAAATTTGGCTAAGTTTTAAAACTTTAACAATCGACATGATGTGCTGACATCGCGTCGATGCACTGGAGCATTGAGATAGAGTCGCGTCACTAGAACTTTTCTCCAGTTTTTTTCTTTCTTTTCGTCAATCCTCAGCCCTTTTTTTTCTTCTTACTCTCATGTATCTCCATATGTTTTTGACTTTGATCCACAAGGTCTTTCATATCTTCATGATGCGTATCCAATTTTCTTCCAAATCCATGAAAAATTTACCCTGTATCTCTAATCGCATCGGTTACCCACGAAACATAATTTAACTCATAATTCAATATAATTAGCACAAATTTCATTCTAAAAAAAAGTCCAAACATGGGTAAATAGTAGTGTTTGGACATATAAATACGCCCAAGATCATGCTTATTATTAGAACATTAACTTGCTAGGCGTAAAGATCCCTTTGATTATTATGTATCCCCTATTCATTACACAATCTCTCTTCATAAGTCAACAACTTTTCATTATTCACTAAATAACAAATATCTAGCATCTAACTAAGATTCACCACTAGACCATATTCGATAATTAACCAATATTTTTTCTAGCCATCACAATCCCACTAGTCACTATTCATCAAATGATCGCTATTTACCATTTATTCACTATTCATCTATCAACTAACATCTTTATTAACTAGCATCACTAGTCCACCAATCTTCGTTTAATAACTAACAAACATTATAGACTTAGTCATCTATAGCAACTTAGCATCACCATCGCTATACCCATTATCACTTATATCTATAATAAAATCATCATCACTATTATTAGCCATCAATTCCACAAGTCCTTTTGGTCACTATGGTTCACAAACCTATTAGTCACAGTTAGCCACTTAAGGAATATCCTCCTCTAATCACTTTTTCCACCTTAAATCAACATCTATTCCACTTCATACCCTAAATCATTAGGAGACTATAACCAACGCCTCAAGTATTAACATTTTACCCAACCACACAAGAGAATAAATAAACATATAATTTCCATACATAGGGCTTGCTAGGTTTGAACCTGTAGATGTACACATAGACAAATCAATAATCATCCTCCAGCATTACTGATGATCATCATATCATTAGTATTCTTCCAACTTTCCAGGTAAAAAAATAACATCAAAATATCCTCTGGACATATAGAGTATCATCATATCATCACAATATCATTCGGCCTCACTAGGTATCATTTGATCATAATAATATCATCCGGACGCACCGGTATCGTCATATAATCATAATATCATCTTGTCACACCGAGTATCATCATATTATCAAAATATCTTTTTGCCTTCCCGGGTATCAACATTTCATCATAATAGCCTCCAAACTTTCCAGGTATTATTTTATCATCATAATATCCTTCGTCCTTATCGGGTATCAAAAAATCACTATAGTATCCTCCAGCCTTGCTGGGTATTAATATAACATCATACCATCACAATATGTAAATTAATATCATTAATAAAGGGCAGGCCTCATGTGGTATGAAGTAAATAACAAGCCCCACGAGGGCTAAAGTAAATAAGTATAAAGGAAATGGGAAGAAGAGCATACCTCCATAATTCAATGTTTATTGTCAATGTCATTTTATCAATAGATATGTGTATAAGTAACATGAATATTATAAACTATCATCGGGTTTCCCCCCAGAACTAAAATCTTTAGCACCAACATATTCCTCCATCCCATACCGAAGAGATGTGTCTATGAATGTGTACAATAAGTGGCAACAACATTAACATAAGTAGTCTTATAATGAGATATCATGAGTACAAGCATAATTTTTAGAATATCTTTACATAAAGTCAATGAGAGTGCCTTCTATAACCATTAAAATCATCATTTAAAATATTGACAATAAGGAAGATTTCCAATATAATTGTTAGCATAATAATTAAGGATGATCGTGACATGGGCAATGGCATAGTCGACGGCCCAGCCACTAGCCTAATCAATGGCTCACTCAATGATGTAGTCACGACTTAGTCAAGAGTATAATCAAGGACTCATCATTACATAATCAATAATCTAGTCATTTAGACCATGGTCCTAACCATAAATGATATCATGAACAATTGACCATTGATAGTATATTCAATGGCTTATCATTGACCTAAAGATAAATTATCACTAGTATGAGCAATATCTAAAGCATGACATAATCTATAGCTTATTCATAACACTATTTTTGGCTTAGGCCATATTATTGTCAAGGGCTCATTCAATAGTTTATTCATTAGCCCAAACAATAGTCAATAACAAAAACATAATTATTACCTTGACATAAGCTTTATCCAATAAGGCAAGGCATAATCACTTGGGCATTATTCTTAATGCCATTCCACATAACTAAAAAGTACAAAGAGTTATCAATATTGCCTCTAAAGGGCACTCTCTAGTCGATTACTAAGCGTAAGGGTTCAAGGGAACTAATCCTAAATCTTGCCTTATGGTGGGTCAACTATCCTGCTTCTAAATCCCCGAAATGCATTGTAAGTTAATTTCTACCCTAGACTACGCTAAGGTATCTAAATAAACTCTTAGATATAGCAAGCCACCATAAACCTTAATGTTAATATTCTACTCAAGCAGTTTTACTAAGGCAACCTCCTCTAGTATAAAAAACGAAGGCCAATTTAACTATAAGCATGAGCAACTAGAGCATTTCACCTAATATTGAATAATCTAAGGTATTTTCATGCTAAACATGAGTAATGAAGTCTATTCAAGCTAAGATAAAAGGGGAATAAGTCAAGCCTTTCAACTCTAAGATTCACATTGCCTTAATGGTCCAATTAATCCAATTCTTAGAACTCATCGACCTAATATTTAAAATACATCCCAACAATAAGATTTCATAATTATATCATGACATAGATCAATCTAACTAGTAATAAACTTAGCCTATCTCAAATCTGATGTAAGATTAACAATCTGCTAAACATTCACTTTTTCCTTCAAGAGAAGCTTCTTTAAGAAGCGAAGCTATTAAAAACACATTCTACACTTCACTACAAAATATCGATACCCATATTGTACCATTGTGTCTCAGGTCCATGAAAACGCTCAACTTACACATCAATTTAGTGCAAGGCAGTCAACGTCAATATATTTACCCAACTTTGGAGTCGGGACCGGATCCAAAGGGAATAATATGAGTGGTGACTAAACTAATTTCAAACTATAGCTACAAGTTGAATTCAAACAACAGGAACGAAAAGATAAAATGGGGGGATTTGGAGATTAGAAAATAATTTTTGGTCACCTTAATTTCAGCTTGTAATCAAGAGTTAATGGAAAAACAAGAAATATGTTCACTAGGGATTTTGGTACTTGACAGATGCTACTAATGGTTCAAGATTCTCATGGTGGGTAGGACAACAAGTTATCTTTATCGAAGTTATACTTAAAAGTCTCTTGACCTACATAAGCATTTAATTACCTAATCCTCTCGGATTTAGAGAGTTTATATTCGCTGCCCAGATTTTACCTCAGGCTAACCAACTTTGTTACAATGCTGATTATTAAGCGGAAATTTAGTGTTTCCAAGTCCCTGTAGATAATTCACTTCCCACTATATTTTATTGATTTATCAAGCAAATCAAAGTAGGTGTTATCTATCGTTTGTAACCAACAGACAATAATTAAAACATCAGAATTATCAAGAAGTCCTACCACCTTTCGAATCCTGAACACTCAACACCTTATCAAGACCTAACCCTAAATCTGATAATTCAGGTTAAAGGAAGTTATCTGCTCATGACGTAATAATCGAAGCAACTAGATGAATTCATGATTTGAAAGATAAAATTACCATATGATGAATAGAAACTAGAGATTCTCTGATTAAATCACAAAGAAAATCCCAAAATAATGATTAAAATCTATTCAAAGTAATCGCTTTTTTTTCAAGCCAAGAAACTAGAGAGAAAATAACAAAAATATATTTCTCAAAACTCAGGTTTGGAACCCTTCAGAAAACCCTAAACAAGGCTTTAAATAGTTCACCATAATTATGGGAAAAAATAATAAAATTCAGAAATTCCTCGGATTAGGTGACGCCATTTGTGATAGCCTATTAGAAGGCTGACGACTTATCAGAAATGTTGCCAGCTTCCTTTATGATTTTGCTACTTGATGCCTAACACTGATGACAAATGGTGATTCCCTATCAGTTCCTTGACGACCTATCACAAATGTCGTCAAGGCTTTTCCTCAGCTCTCATGTTCTACCTTAGGCTAACGGCAATCTTGATGACTTATCAGCTTCTTGACGTCCTTCATAAAATGTCATCATAGCTTTCAACTTAGGAAAATTCTCTGTCTTCTACTGAAGATGAAGATGATAGCTTATCACAGGGATGACAACTTATCACAAATATCGTCAGCCATACTTCACCTTTATTTACTTCTAATTTTAGCTCATTTGTTTCAATTTTTGTTGGTTCCCTAGCATCCTAGCTTTACTGCAAAATCAAACATAAAGCAATCAAAAATGACAAAGTTTCTTAAGACTTCGCAATTATTCTTAGTTAAAGCCTCAAATGTGTTAGCATTCACTCACACATGAACACCCTTAACTTAAAACAATTTATTGTCCTCAAGCAACGCAGCACAACTAAGAGAATACAAAGCACATTTAGCAGTTAATCATCCATATCATCTCAAAATACTTTCACCATCTCCAAAGTTATTCAATTTAAGTACAATGAAGAACACTAATGCAACACACAGGACTCAAGATATGGCATAAATTCAGCTATAAAAACCATGCATAGACCAGTATTACACTACCCGAACAAGTTAGTAACTAGCAATGTAACCAGTGTGCCTTTAAAGCAAAGAAATACCCCTCATCTCATATCAGGAATTATATATATAACTATGGGGACAATAAAAAAACTCACTCTCAGAATGATTCAATCAGTGTATGCCAAGTACCATAGGCTTGCCCTTATTTTCATTATCTAGATCTTCAGATTGGTCAGCTAGGATCACTATAAGACTTCTCTTATGCTTGTAATGTAGGCTAGGGGATGGTATGATACTCGATAGTACTTAAAGTGTCTAAGCCTCCTTGAAACTACACTAGTTTTTTGGGGTTTCTCTCATTAGCCTTTTCTGCTCTTCTCTTTTCTTGATCACAATTATTTAGGATGAGTGTAGTCTTTTCTGAATTAATTTTTTTTTGCACAATTTTTCTTTTTCTTGCTCTTTTCTACCACACTCAACTTTTTATTCTTTTCTTTTACTCTACCTTTCTTCCTACTCATTTTACATCACTCACTCCTATGATAGCCACACTTAACTTTGGCCATTTTCCTTAGTCAATTGTATAGTGTCCAAGGAGGACCAGGTCCAAAACAAGTTCATTATGATATAAACTGAAAAAGTAATAGGTATCATAAAAAGAAATAGGCTAATTGGGCTCAAAGCAGGGATCAAGGGATATTCTACATACAGGGAAGGTTATTTAGGCTAAAAGTGAGCTAATATCAAAACAACCTATGATCTTTTCCTAACCCCTATCCTTCAACCAAGGTAAGACTAACCGGGCAAGTTCTAGATTTCAACATACAACGGGAACTGTGTAAGATCTCACACGCACATGGCATACAAGAATATCACAAGCTACTACTCATTCAGTTCATGTACCTGTTTAGTAATGATTACTGCATCACTAAAACTAATGCCATACAAAGATGCACAGTGGTCTCAATCAGATGCAATTCACACAGTTAAATACTTAGTCCATTGGAGAGGTGCTCAAAAATCACAAAAATATGTTAACTGCCTAAGGTACTTGTATTTCTCCTAGTCAACTACAATATTTTACAATAAACCACAATACGCCTAAATATTCCGGCTCTACTAGGGACAAGAATCCGGGGAAAAGAAGCATAACAACAAAAACCCCAAGAGGAAATCAACACCCACAAGTAGTCCTACCCTCAACTAATAATCATACATTGTCTCTAATACGTCAAACCGAAACAAGAGATTCAGAAACATACTTGTGGCACCATAGGTGCAAAGATCTGATGTCAATCACATAATATGAGTACAAACAACAAAATACCTTGGGTTGCCTCCCAAGAAGTGCCTAATTTAGTGCCATAGCACAATATCTTTCAGTCATCTTTTATCCCTCCCTTTAGACGATTTGAATTGTCGGCCCATCTTTTGATGTTTACTCTTTTTAGGTCTGTTGGGTGAAGGTGAGGGCATGATAAGGAATGTTCTATCACACCACTTCGAAGACTTAAATTTCTTGCCCAATTTTTTATCAAACTTTCGTGTGGGCTCATTGGGAAGCAGTGCGGATCTTAAAGAGCAACTAAATAGACATTGATCTTTAGGATTCTTGGCCTTCACAATTGGGGTTGTGGTATACCCTTTTGGAAATATAAACTCCAAAATGTTAAAATTTTTCTCCTCATTTTCAAAATTTATCATTTTCTTGGGTGATTCGACTTTTATCACATCCACCAGGCAAAATATTGAAAAGTGGTTCGCAGGAGGACTAACTCTTACTTTTGGAGTAACATCCCTATTATTATCTTTAGCCCGAAATGGACTAGAGTATTCACAAGTATTGTGCTTGATTTCTTCTTTTGCCTCTAGCACTATTTCCCCAATCTTGGCATCATCCCTCATGGTTGGTTTGGTTGGTTGGGAAATCTTCAAGGGTTGATAAATATCAGGCTCATCATCATTATAGGATTCTTGCTCCTCATATTCACACTCTTTGATTAGTCTAAATGATTCCACAGACAAAATATTATCTAAACATAATGTAGAAGAGTGCCTTAGATGATTGACCTCGATATCCATCTCCCCTATCCTTTCTCTTTCCTTGTTAATGCCCTAATATCTTAACATATATCACATATGATATCATTCGTTGTGTCCATACGATCAAACATTAGTTGCAGCATAGCTTCAATGCCACTCTTTCCGGTGCTCCATTCTTCTTTTCTTAACCAAAAGACCTATCAAAATCATAAAAAGAACTAGACTTTAGGTTAGAAAAATAGGTGGAGAGGGAATTTGGGCAATCACTTCAATGTCCATCTTGACCACCACATACAGAACAATCATACTATCGACAGGATGGATATGGTGCACACATCTCTCTCTGGGGAGCATATCTATAGTCTTGCCAAAAGTGAGGTCCATCACGTTAAGGACATGGATCATCAAGATAAGATTTCCACCCACCAAGATCATGTTCATTACATGATGCCATAGACTAAAATAAAAGTACATCTAAGATAAGAAATAAAAATAAACTAAAAACAAATATTTACAAGTTTGAATTCAAGCATGTAGGCTAAAATTCCAAACCAACTCAATACGCCAAATTATTCCCCGACAACGGCATTTTTTATGGTAACGCTCAACTTATACGTCAATTTAGTGCAAGGCGATCGTTGTCAATATATTTACCCAAATTTGGAGTCGGGGTCAAATCCACAGGGCACAATGTGAACGGCGATTAATCTAGTTTGAAACAAAATTTACAAGTTAAATTCAAACAAATGATATGAAAAGATAAAATGAGGGTATTTGATGAACAACAAATACTTATTGGTCACTTTAGTTTCAGTATTTGTAATAAAGAGTTTATGGAAAACCAGAATTATGTTCACTATGGGTTTTGGTACTTGACAGATGCTAATAGTGATTCAAGATTCTCACGATAATTAGGAACAACAAGTTATCGTTATTGAAGTTATGATAAAATATCTCTCGACCTACTTAAGCATTTAATTACCTAATCCTCTCAGACTTACGGAATTTATATTAACTGCCCAGATTTTACCTCAGGTTAACTAACCTTGTTACAATGCTGATTATTAAATGGAATTTTAGTATTTCTAAGTCCCTGTTGATAATTCACTTTCCACTATATTTGATTTCTTCCTCAAGAAAATCAAAGCAGGTATTATCTATTATTTGGAACCAACAGACAGAAATTAAAACATTAGAATTATCAAGGATTCCTACCACCTTTCGAATCTTGAACACTCAACACCTTTTCAAGATCTACCCCTAGATCCCATAATTCAGGTTAAAGGAATTTAGCTGCTTATGACGTAATAATCGAAACAACTAGATGAATTCATGCTTTTAAAGATAAACTTACCACAGGATGAATAATAACTAGTAAATCTTAGATTAGATCACAATAGAAAATCCCAAAATAATGATTAAATTCTCTTCAAAATAATTGTTTTTTAAAGACAAGAAGTTAGAGAGAGAAAATATTAAAGTATCATGTCTCAAAACTCAAGGTTTGGAACCCTTAAGAAAACAATAAACAAGGCCTTAAATAGTTTACCCTAATTATGGAAACAAAATAATAAAATTAAAAAATTCCTTGAATTAGGTTATGCTATTTGTAATATCCTATCAGGAGGTTGACGACTTATCACAAATGTCATCAGCTTCCTTTATGCTTTTGGTACTCACTGTCTAACGCTGATGACAAATGGTGATTCCCTATCAGCTTCTTGATGACTTATCACAATTGTCGTCAAGTATATGCTTCAGTTCTCATGTGATGCCTTAGGCTGACGACATTCTTGACGGTTTATCAGCTCCTGGGTGACCTACCACAAAATGTTGTCACAACTTTCAACTTAGGCTAATTCTCTGTCTATGGCTGACGATGAAGCTGATAGCTTATCACAAAACTGACGACTTATCACAAATGTCGTCAGCCATACTTTGCATCTATTTACTTCAGATTTCAGTTTATTTTTTTCCATTTTTGTTGGTTCTCTAACATATTAGCTTCTTCTACAAAATCAGAAATAAAACAATCAAAAACAACAAAAGTTGCTTAAGATTTCATCATTATTCTTTATTAAAAGCCTCAAATGTGTTAGCATTAGCTCACACATCAGTCCAAAAATGACACCAAAAATCCCAAGTGTGTTAGGCTTATGGAAAACTCAAATTTTAGGTAAACCCAAAGTTGATACATCATCAAGGAATCATAAACCTCAACAAATAGGTGAAAAATAAGCCTATTTGGGCTAAATCAAGCCTTTAAGATACTTGGGATTTTGGTCAAGAATTCAAGAAATTCAGGCATAAAAATGAAGGATACATACCTTTAATTTGATGTAAATCACAAACATATATTTTCATCAATCTCCCAAGATTCACTTTGAGTTCAACATACCATACTAGGGTTTGTTGTTCTCTCAGAAGAGAGAAAAGTTCTCAAAATGCGGCTTAAAATGCCTTTAAATACCCTTCCAAGGCAAAGAAATGTCGCAATTACCATCTATGGACCATGATTCTGGTGGGGAGATCGCCATTCAAGCTTTTGAGATTGTGACATCCTCGCCTTGCACCAGTATCAACTAAAACTTTGAAGAAATTCATAGTTTGGCCAATGCTTTAGGATTCATTTAGAATCCAATAGAGGGAAATGAACTCTATAACCACACTAATTTCAATGTTCTAAATGCGTTGGTGAAGTTGGATTTTCCATCCGAGGTTCTTTTAACAAAATGTGACTCCCACACCCAAATTTCTAATTATCCAACTTTCCCACCAATAGGTCAAAATGAGTTTGGGTGAATTGGGACTCAAACCAAAGGTCTACCAAGCCAATAATAGTTATTATATAGCTGCTGGTAGTTAAAATTTCCATCTTGAATTGTTTCACATATGTTTTTTCTCGATGGCCATTTGAAACTAGTGAAGACGTCTAAATAGGAAATTGACTATAAAAACCAAATAAATTGCTCGATAATCGAGTTATCTTTTCCATCAGGTCATAAATGACTTAGGACATCTATGGAAAAGCTCTAACAATGAAAATAACTAGGACATATGAAAATTGACTAGAAGGGTCATTACAATATTTACTACTAAAAGGAACTTTCGTCCCCTAAAATTAAATATGAGGAAATATTGAATGTCTCAAATAAGTTGGTATACTGGGACCATATATCGCTCTCAATCTCCCAAGTGGCCTCCTTCACTAGGCGGTGCCTCCATTGAAACTTAATTATAGTAATCTTCCTAGTACGTAATTGTCTCACATCACTTGACAAAATAAGCATAGGATCCTCCACAAAGGTCAAATGCTCATCCCACTAGAGTAGGTCCCATCTAAGCACATGAGAAGTATCAAGTTAAATCGCCACAACATAGTGACTTGGAAAATTAAATGAACAACAACAATGTACAGAGGTAAAGCTAACTCATAAGCTGTCTCACCAACTATATGGAGAATCTCAAAATAAATATATCAAGGACTGAGCTTACCCTTCCTCCCAAATTTCATCACACCCGTCATGGGCGATACATAGAGGAATACATGATCACCAACTATAAATTTTAAGGCATGAAGCCAACAATCTCCATAGGCCATCTACCTGCTCTGAGTTGCTCTTAATGTATCTTAAATCATCCTAACTCTATCCAATAACTCCAGAAGCATATTTGCACCATGGGGTCTATCCCCTGAAACCTTAAATTGTTCGATCGAAGAATGAAATCTCCAAGCATGAAGCATCAGATCCTTCAAAGAAAATGCGGCTACACCCCAAAGCTAAGAATTTAGATTGTTAAGCTCTGCAGGAGCCATACAATAAGGTGCAACAATAATAGTTTGGGTGCTAGACTCGAGGTCAATAGACTCAATATCACGAATAGAGGGAATACCTACAAGTTGATAGGGAACATATCAAAAAAATAAAACAACAATAACAGAGTCAAGCGATGGACTCTCAACAGTAGCATCATAATATAAGCGAGATAATACTCACAACCACTGGAGATAAGTATCCTAACATGAACATAAGATATAATCCCTATTTGCCTATGGCTAGCTACTCTCTGCCATATGATTGGTGGTACATCGCGATTGGCTAAGGTAACAGTCTTGGAAAAATAATCCATGACCACATGATATTGAGATAATTAGTCCATGGCTCGAATCACATCAAATCCAGCATATACAAAATAATAAGATCAGCATAAGTATCTACATCATTGAGTCACAACACTTGATCTTAATACTCAATCCACTACTAAAGAATCACCCACGAGAGTAGATATGCATAATATCATAGATAATAAATCACTAAGAAACTCTAATCGTGGTGCATAAAAAGTAGATATATAAGAATAAATAGATCTCAAATCAGACAAAGCAAGGGCTGATTGGCGCATATCAAAATCACACTTGCAAATAAAGTAACCGATGTCTAATCCTTAGGTATAGAAGGTACTGCATATAATTGACTATACTTATCACTTGGTTGGACACTTGACCAAGCACTTGTCCTGCCTATTTGAGAACTCCCTTGAGTACCATGAGAACCACCCATATAAACGTGAGAACCATGTCTACCCAAGGGATAAACTATTTAAAATTAAGGTAGCAACCTAAGCTGAAAACCACCGCCCCACTATTAAGGCTATCCCGCGAATAATGATAAAGAAGTCAACAAGTAAAATAGGAAATATGAACAAAACAAGAACCAATAAATTTGGCTGACTTGGAATGACCACTACGTCTAGATAGACCAGAAAATAAACCCTTCAAAGATTAACCATTGCCCTTACTAGGGTGAACTCTAGCACTAGACTGACCCCCATTAGTAATCTAAATGGCTGCTAGAATAGGTCGACTAGGATGACTTTGAGGCTGGATGGATGGACGCAAAGGATACCTACTCTAAGAAGACATGTGAATAGTAAACCTCAACCTTTTAATAAAGTAACAAACCATCTCAGATGCTGCAATTATCATGAAGCCCAACTCCAATCTAGAGAAATGATCTCTCAATTGAACATTGGGGTTGCAAGGCAAATACTTCTCCAAGAACATCTTAGAGAACTGAGTCCATGACAAAGAAAAAAATCCAGCTGGTCTAGAATCCACAAAACCTCTCCACAAAAAAAGTGTAGACAAATTCAACTAAAATATGGTGTAATCTGTTATAAACCTTTGGGGTTTCTCTATAAAGTGAGGGACCTGGTCTGTCAGAATCAATCACAGACAATCAAATAATAGAGTGCAAGAAAACAAAATATTATGCAGAAAGTATGAATGCAAAAAAATTTTATATGGAAATCCAAGTAGGGATAAACCATGGCTTGCCCTCATAAGTACTAAAGAAATCCACTATAATCAACCACCTGATTACAATCTTGATTTAGGCCGACCTCTAGGATCCTTATTCTAGTAGCAACTCTGCTTCAATCTCATCTTGGTAACTTTACCAAGGATTCT
This sequence comes from Capsicum annuum, assembly GCF_002878395.1. Lineage (NCBI taxonomy): Eukaryota > Viridiplantae > Streptophyta > Magnoliopsida > Solanales > Solanaceae > Capsicum > Capsicum annuum. Next base: position 103,657,998 of record NC_061111.1, on the reverse strand, counting down.
TTCTACAATGATTATCTCCAATCAGTGTTAAACTTAGGCATCTCAACAAAAGCACTCTCTTCTTTAAAGAAAAACACTACTCTTATATCATGAGTAGTTCATTTAAAGTTTAGTACTCAAGAACACTCACTCACTCTTTAAGAAAATCACAAAGATAAGAATATGAGTTGTTCTTAGCAGTCTTGAAAAATGAGGTTTTTGTTGTCGTTCATCATACTTTAGATTTGTACAAAAGACTCATTTAATGCAGAGACATCTCTCTATTTTTATAGTTGATTGATGATTATGGCTTGAAACATCATTAGACCAGTTGTCCTAATCAGTAGAAATATTGCTTGCAAGTTTGTTCCACAAGCAAACAAAACATTGCAGACCACGCATGCCAGTTATACTGTATCATACATAGCGAGGGACCTGGTCCCTTGGAGTTTTGCTTCTTATCATCAAAAGTACGTATAACAATTTTCCTTCATTTTGATGATGACAAACCAAACCATACAGTATGAGCAATAGTGCATATTCATCACATTTAATTAGTGTGATTACCACCTAAATAAGAACATTACCCCTATTATCATGGTTTCTCCTCCATTATGCAACATAGGGACCGGGAACCTTGTTTTCATTTGTAGCATAAAATACAATTACTTCCCCTTTCATTGTTCCTTACCATTCATACTTGGAACATTCCTCTTTTTATCGACATTCAACATGTCACATACTTCCCCCTATGAATATATCATTCAGATCTGTAGCTTAATTCATCGAGCACCTAGTTTCTCCCTGCTAAATGAGCTTAGTATTCACTTTTTTAGTATCATGGAAAAGTTAGAATAGTACACATAAAGTAAATTAAGCTTAATTACCTAACTCCTAGCCATTGGAGAACACTAACATGAATAATAACTTTGCAATTTAAAGATAAAAAATGTAACACAAACTAAATATTCATTTATAAGTAGGGTAGATATCAAAGTGGTGCGTATATTAAATATTAAAAAAAGCCATAGGAATTAGGAACAAATACAAGTGAAGGACTAGGAAGAGTTTGAAAGAGTACAAAAAGGTTTTTGTTGAGATGCCTTATCTCTACATTTAACCTTAGGACCTCATCTATTTGGATTGACCTCTTCTTCCTAAGTTTAATATTCTCAGCTTTATGCATGTTAGTGTCATATGGGCTTTCTTTGGAGAGATGCTGAATTTTTCCTTGAAGCTTGCTAATTTCTTCATCCTTGCCAGCTATCTTGACCTTTGGTTTCTCTATTTCCTTGATTATCTCCCTTTGATAAATGCTACCTGGTTTTACACACTCAGTTTTGACAAGTGTTTTCATACCAAACATTTGAACCACAGATCTTTGAGTTCCAGAATTGTAGAGGAAATACATATCTAACTAAAGAAATAAACCATGATGGATCTTAGGCTTGTGCCTGGCCTACCAACTAGTCCATGATCTTTAGGTCATTCATATTGAATAATAGGGGTAAATTCACTGGGCTAGGTTTTTTTACCCTTATTTCATGTAGCGGTTGCATGTATCCAATATTTTTGTCTAAGAGCAAGTCAAGAGAATATTCTACAAACCAACTCAAGCTCTTGGAATGATATGAGAAAAAGAAGTGGACATCTAAAAATGTCCCATATCCTCCCGAAGATAGGAAAAAATATCAATGTTCCAATCCACATGACTCTACTAAACACTTACTCTTGTACCAACAATACCGGTGAAACATAGGCTATGATACCAATTTATTCCACCTAAGATAAAGGGGAACGAGTGAAGGCTTTCAATTCAAAGATTCACATAGCCTAAATGGTCCAACTAACCTAAATCTTGCATCTCATAAATCCACCACTTAAACCTATCCTAATCTTAAATGATATCACAATTACACTATGACATAGCTTAATTTAATAAGGAATAAACCTAGCTTATCTCAAATCCAACGAATGCTCAATAATCTGCTAAACTTTCCCTTTTCCTTTCTGAGAAGCTTCTTCAAGGTGACAAGCTATCAAAAACACATTCTACACATCATTACAAATAAATCAATATCCATATTGCACCATTGTGCTTTGGATCCAAAAACAACACCAAAAACTCCAAGTGGGTCCCACATACAAAAAACACATTTCTTAGGTCAACACAAAGTTCATACACCATCCAGGAATCATAACCCACAAGGAATAGGTGAAAACTATGCATATTTGAGCTAAAATCAAGCCCTCATGCTATTTGGGATTTTGATCAAGAATTTAAGAAATTCAAGCATGAAAATGATGGATTCGCACCTTTAATCCAATGTTAATCATGAAAATATATGTTAATAAATGTTTCATGACACTCTCAAGAATCAATTTGAGTTTACCATACCATTTTGGAGTTTCATGGTCTATAGAAAAAGAGAAAAGTGACAAAAACACGGCCTAAAAGACCTTTAAATACCCTTCCTAGGCAAACAAATGTCGCGATCACCATACATGTAGTATGATTTTGTTAGGGTGATAACCATTCAAGCTTGTGCAATTGGGACATCCTTACCATGCACCAGGTATCAGTTGAAACTTGGAAAAAATTTCAAGTTTTGGCCAATGCTTTGAGATTCATTTGGAAACTAATATTGGCATATGATCTGTGTAACCACAATAATTTCAGTATTTCGAATGCATTGGAAAATTTGTGTTTTTCAACCTAGGTTATTTTGATGAAATATGTGTCGCACACCTGAATTTTTAATTTTTCAACTTTCCAATCAATAGGTCAAAATGAGCTTGGGTGAATTGGGTACCAAACCACAGGTATACCAGCCTATAATGAATATTTTAAATCCACTGGCATAGTTAAAATTTGCATTTGAGATTGTTTTACTGATGTTTTTACCCGATGGTCATTTGGAACCAATGAAGACTTCTAAATTGGGAATTGACTCTACAAAAATAAACTGCCTGGTAATCAAGATATCAATTCTTAAAAGTTATAAATGACTTGGGGCAACTATGAAAAAATCTCTAACGATTAAATTAAGTAGGAAATATGGAAAATGGCTGGATGGGTCATTACAGCTACGATGATAATATGTTGATACTCGACAAGGCCGGAGAACAAGTTGATGATATGATGATACCCATCAAGGTCAGAGAAAATGAAGATGATATTGATACCGGACAAGGATGGTGGATGATTTTACTGGTACCCCAAAAGGATGGAGAATGATTAGATTAATGTGCCTATGTGTACATCTACCGGTTTGAGTCTGTCTAGACCTATGTATGGAAATTACATTCTTATATATATATACATATATGTAATTTGGACAAGCTTTTACGACCCTTAAAATTTGGAACATTTTATTTTTGACCTTCCCACGATCATAATATTGATATTTTACTTGAATTTTGTTTAGGAATGTTAAAAGGGTGATTTTAAAAAGTTTTGGAATTTTTGTAAAGGGCTTGGGGAAATTGTGAAACTTTAAGGTAGTGAGACTCTAGTTATCTCTATGTCACGGAGGCTATCCTCTGCAATATTGGTGTGTCACAGAGGATTGTCTCCATGATATTAGCGTTCCATACCAAGTATAAATTTTCATCAGTTTATTTTTATTCACTTAGAAGGAAGGGCTTTTCCACTTTTTTTGTAACTTTAAAACGTAAAATAGTCTAATTCCCATCAGTTTTCAAAGATCAAATCCCCTTATTTAACTCTAAAAAATAAAGCCTAAGAACATTCAAGGGTTTCACTATGCATTCATCATCTGAGCACCAAACTTTAAATTATTCATCATTCATCATTCAAGGTTTATGTATCTCACCATAGAAGGTAGGGTCCCGAGGGGAACAATTCAGAAAGCCACATTTGTCCACATGGGGGTCTTTATAACCATGAGCATGGGTAACAATATATATTTATATTTTTGAATAGTTAGAGCCTGGGTAGATTTTTCACTTGTTTTAATTTCTCATGTTCATGTGGGAAACACGCACTAGGTCCCTTTTAACATGGAAAATAACATATATAGCTGGTAAGTTCCCTTAGGATAAATAGATCTATGCAGTCCAGGTTAATGTTCTTAAATCTCATACTTAAATATTGTTCCTTGTCCCAACAGCTTATACAATTATATATACAATGTGTTCATGTGGTTTAGTTTAGTTTTGGACATGGGATTACTTTATCCTTATCTTGAGTTAAGTGCCAGTGCTTATCTTAATGACCATCCTAGGATGCTACATTGTTTTATAATATAGGGTTGAAGATACTTTTTTTACCCCTATGTAGCATTTGGTGGATTCGGAAGTTCATTAAGCAGTTGTAAAGTGGTGAGACTTCATCCTTCGGAAGGCCTTATCATTTCTGATTTTTTTTAATTTTAATCAGTATTTTTGGATTATTTTTGTTATAGTCGGAGGCATGTCCCGACATGTTTGGTATGCTAGTTTCAAAGGCTATTATGGACAGATATTAGTTGGTTATTATTTTTACTCTAAGTTTTTTATGTCATTCTTTCATCTTTTTATTTATGTTTAGTTTTCTTCTATAATGTTTTTACTATTATTAATATTGTGCACATGAATTTGGAATAAGGGGTAGTATCCGATCCATAGCGGACTTTAGATACCCGTCATGGCTAGGCCCTAGTTTGGGTCATGACAGGCTTAGTATCAGAGCATGATTTAGATTGGTTGTGTGTCCACAAAGCCATGTCAAGTAGAGTCCTTTTTATGTGTGTGTAGCATGCCACAATTATAATAAGGAGGCCACAAGGAATTTAGGAATGTTTCCCTGTATTGTCTTCTATTTTTGGGCAATAAATTCTATTGTTATGAAACTTTGGTAACTCTTGGCTTCTTTACAGTTTAGATCATGTCTCCCCAAAGATATGATGTTCATAGAAATACTACCGTGAACTCTGTCCTACCTGAGGACAATGTGGAGGGGGATTGCCCTGTGTGTAGAGTACAAAGCTGGTGTAGGGTCCTGACTCATAATTTTGCTACTCCACGTGGAGTCTACATTTCCCTACTAGTCCTCCTCGGGCTTCTTCGGGTGGTAATGGTTATGATCAGCCTCTTCAGGGGGACATACCTAATGCAAAGTTCTACAAGTCTATTTATTTTCTTACTTAGTTGGTGACATCTCACTATCATTAGTCAAATCATGTTGGTTCTGTTGTTTCATTATTTAAGTTCACTTGAGTTGCCAATTTATGAGGTTGAATCCCCTAACCTTCATAGGATCAAAGGTTGAGGAGGATTCTTAAGGATTTATAGATGAGATGGATAAGATGTTTAAAGTGATGTATACTACTGATTTTAAAGATTTGGAGTTTGCTTTATATCAGCTAAAAAATATGGCTTATCAGTGTATGAGGAGTGGGAGCAATTGAGGGGAAATTGTGAAGAACCAGCATTACGGGATAAGTATTTGAATTCCTTTCTTGACTACTTTTTTTCCCAGGAGTTAAGGAAAGCTAAGGCAGAGGGGTTTGTTAATCTGAAGTAGGGTAAGATGAGTGTGAAAGAGTATGCATTGAAATTTCAGCAACTTTCTTATTAAGCTCAAGAGTTGATGTATAGACAGAGATCCAAGATTAGGAAGTTTTCTTCCAGGTTGTCTCGTGACTTGGTGTTGAAGTGTAAGGTTGTAGTTTTATATAATGACATGGATATCTATAGCTTGTGGTTATATACAATAGGTTGAGGATGAAAAGATGAGACAAGCAAAGATTGGAGAGATGTAGAATGAGAAGTTTAGTTATTTAGAGCAGGGTGAGGGTCAGTAGAATAGTGCAAGAGACAGCGGTGTCCATGTCATTATATAAGAATTGCCCCAGTTTGTCTTATTTGTCTTCTAGTTGTCCCTTTCCTAATACATTCGGTGACCATCGTTCTTAGGCTAGTGGTGGTTATAAGGCATAGGGTGCCCAATCTCAGTGTAGTAGAACTCAGTCAACCTAACCATAACCTCCTTGCTAATTTTGTGGGCAACTTTACCGTGGTTATTTTGAAGAGAAAATTAATCGGTGCTATAATTATTTTTAGCTGGGTCACATGCAGGAAGAATGTCCTTTATTTGTAGTTGCCATGGGTTCTTATAAAGTTCTGACTGCCACATCTTAAGCTCATGTGCCAAAGGTTCTTATACCAACACTGGACAGAATCGCCTCTATGCATATGCTACTGGCTAGGAATCTAAGGCATCTCTAGATGTTGTTACTAGTATGTTACAACTCCTCTCGTGATATGTATTGTTTTTTTGAAATAGGTCTACCCTTTTTTATGTGACCTCTTATATGTCTATGCATTTTAGTTTTGGTCTCAAAAGTATTTCCAACCCTTATTCCGTGTCTACTTTAGTGGGTTATTATATAATATCTAGAAAAATCTATTGGGGTTGTGAGGTGTCTATAATTTATAGGGAGATATTCGTACATTTGATAAAGTTGGATATGGTGGATTTTTTTATGTTATCTAGGGGGTGGATTAGCTTCATCCATTCTTTTCTTCTCTTGATTTTAAGACCCAAAAGGTTAGTTTTCAATTTTCTAATAAACTGGTGATCAAATAGGAGGGGAGTTCCTTAGTGCCCAAAGGAAGTTTATCTCTTATCTTAGAACCCATAAATTAAATTCAAAAGAGTGTTTGTATCGTCTAGTTTAGTTTAAGGATTTGACTCCAAAAGTCCTTCATTCCAATCTGTCCCCGTGCTTAATGAATTTCCTAAAGTGTTTTCTGATGATCTTTCTAAAATTCCTCCTTATAGGGAAATAGATTTTGGGATTGATCTTCTATCGGATACCTTTCCTATTTCTATTTTACTTAAAAAATGGCTATGACTGAATCAAAATAGTTTTAGAAGAAGTTGATAAATCATCTTGATAATGTGTTCATTCATCCTAGTATTTCTCCGTGGGATTCTTCGATTTTTTTTGTGCAAAAAAAGATGGCTTTCTTTTGATGTGTGTAGACTACCTTCAGGTGAATAAGTTGACAGTAAAGAGTAAGTACCCTCTTCTTATGATGGATGAACTTCTAATCAACATCAGGGTGCTAGGTGTTTTTTGTAAGATAGATCTTCATTCAGGGCATCATCAGTTGAAGATTAGGGAGGTTGATAGGTCATTTAGGTTGAATAATGCTCTGGCTATATTTATGGATCTTATGAATTGGGTTATTATGTAATTCTTTGACTTATTTTAAATAGTTTTCATTAATAATATCTTGGTATTTTCTAAGAGTGAGGAGAATCATGCCAATCACCTCTGAATTGTGTTGCAGACCCTTAAGGACTAGAAAATGTATAAGAAATTTTCTAAGTGTGTGTTTTTGTAGAATGTTGTGACTTTTCTTTGTTATGTTGTTAATAGTGAGGTGATCAAGGTGGATCCACAAAATGTTGAGGTGGTGAAGAACTATCCTAGACCCATTAATCTGACCAACATAAGGAACTTCTTGGTCTTTCCCAGGTATTATAGGAGGTTTTTGGAGAGTTTCTTATCTATTTTTGCTCTATTAACTAAGTTTACTCAAAACATGGTTAAGTTCTTATGGTCCGATGCTTATAAGGGTAGCCTTGGGAAGTCGAAGGATAAGTTAACTTTCACAGCAATTTTAACCCTGCCCGAGGGTACTGATGGTTTTGTTGTGTTTTGGGATATGTTCGATATTGGACTGAGTTATGTTTTGATGCAGCATGGTAAGGTGGTGTCCTATTCTTCTTGGCATCTTAAGGTTTATGAAAGGAACTATACGACTTATGATCTAGGATTGGTGGCTGTAGGTTTTGCTTTAAATATTTGGCACCATTATCTATATAGGGTAAATATGGATATCTATTCAGATCATAAGATCTTACAATATGTGTTCACTCAAAAGGAGTTGAATATTCAGAAAGAAGCTGACTTAAATTGCTTAAGGATTATGACAAAAACCTTTAGTACCATTAAGGTAAAGCTAATGTTATTGTTGATGCTCTTAGTAGGTTGTTTATGCAGAGCTTATCTTATGTTGATA